>NW_007728934.1:83958-99510 GCF_000696425.1 Galeopterus variegatus
CCCCTTTCCCCTCTCCCCCTCCCCCTCCCCCAACTGCTCCACAACATTTTAGAATGTAAAACAATAATAATAATTAATTAAAAAGAAAAAAATATTGACTGCAGAAAACAACACTGATGTGAAGTCTAAAATACAGGGAGAATCAAATTCATAACAGTTCTCGCATGTAATATGAAAGGGAAGAAACAGAGTTTAAGTATTCTAAACTTCTTATACTATCCAAAAAGTGATCAGACATTAATTTATAAATATAAATAATAACAAAGAATGAACATTATAACCTCTGAGGAAACCACTAAAAGAAGAATAAAAGATGTATAATAACAAGCTAATAGAGGAGAAAATGAAAATTTTAAAAGAAGAAAAAAAAGGAGAGAAAAGAAACACAGAGCCGACAGAACTAAGAAAAAGCACCTAATAAGATGGTAGATTTAAAACCAAATACGTCACTTATTACATTAATTGTAAACCAACTAAATGTTTTCTAAAAAGACAATTTAAGATTGCATTTACAACTATTTTTCTATATACAGAACAACCTGAGAGTA
Organism: Galeopterus variegatus; assembly: GCF_000696425.1. Taxonomy (NCBI): domain Eukaryota; kingdom Metazoa; phylum Chordata; class Mammalia; order Dermoptera; family Cynocephalidae; genus Galeopterus; species Galeopterus variegatus. The sequence goes on from NW_007728934.1 coordinate 84,507, forward strand.
CAGAAAGGCTGAAAGTAAATATATGTACAGATGAGGGTACTTCAAAAAGTTCATGGAAAGATTCGTATTATCTTTCCTTTTTTTTTCTTTTTGGCAGCTGGCTGGTGTGGGGACCCAAACCCTGGACCTTGGCGTTGTCAGCAACATGCTAGTGGCCAGCCTCATTGTACTATCTTTCAATTCTATTTTTTCATGAACTTTTTTAGGTACCTTCGTATATATGTATACATTTGCATATATTTTCTACGCATATGTATATATATACACACATATTGCAAACGTTAACTAAAAGAACACTAGTGTGGCCATGCAGCCATCAGAGAGAGACTTTGAGACAAGCAGTATTGCTGGAGAAAAAGATTTCACAACATTGCAAGGTTGAATCCACCACGAGATATAACAATTCTAAATTGCTTTGCACCCAGTAAAGTGATCTCAAAATATTTAATGCCAAATTGACAAGTAGAGAAATGAACAAATTCACATCCACAGAAGATTTTAACACACTTCTCATAGTAATTGTGAAAAAACTAGGCTCACTCCCTCCCCCCCAAAATCGATAAGTATAGAGAAGAGTTAAACAACATGATTAATACCATGTACTTTATAGCACCCCACAGTATAAGCTGAGCCATAAAACAAGTCTAAGCAAACTTCAAAGGACTGAAGTCATAGTGTGTGTACACAGTGGAATTAAGATAGAAATTGCCAGCTAAAAATAACTTAAAAATCCCAACATTTGGGGCCGGCCCGAGGCTCACTTGGGAGAGTGTGGTTCTGATAACACCAAGGCCACGGGTTCGGATCCCTATATAGCCATGGCCGGTTGGCTCACTTGGGACAGCGTGGTGCTGACAACACCAAGTCAAGGGTTAAGATCCCCTTACCAGTCATCTTTTCAACAACAACAACAAAAAAAAAACCCATCGTTTGGAAGTTAAGCAATGCCTTTCCAAATAATCCATGGGTCAAAGAAAAAATTCATAATGAAAGTTTTAAAAGATTTTGGAGGAAAACAGAAATAATTAACTTACAAAATAGAGCTAAAACTATGATTAAAGGGAAATTTATAACCTCAAGTTGCACATTTTAGAAAAGAGAGTCTGAAGATCGATCACCAACCTTCTGACCCTTCGTCGTGCCTCCTCTGACGTCCAGGCTGACCCGCCTGTCTGAGCGGCTCAGGTCCTGAGCAGGAGCCCCTTCCTTCTCCTGCCCCAACTTGCTGTTTCTTTGGGAGCTGTCACCACAGTCGATCCCCGTTCACAGGGAAGCCCAGAGGGACCTGACACGGGGAGCGATGTGGTTCTGCAGCCTCTCCTTCTAGGTACTACCCCAGCTCTGACCAGCAGCCTTGATGCCCAGGCCACCCCCTGTCCTTCACAAGCCAAGGGGACCACAAAGCTGTGTGGAGCAGGGCTGGGGGCAGTGGCCTGAGCCAGACCCAGACAAACCAACCCCTCCAGGCAGGTTTTCCTTTTGAAACCAAAGAAGTAAGGACACTCAGGCTAAAAAGGAAACTCCAAAGAACACACTTCCAGAGTTTCTTTTCAAGCAATGCCCATCACTGGGGACCCCAAGTGCAGCTGCCTGTCTCGTCCTAAAGCCCCAGGCCCACCACTGAGCATAGGGGCAGGACAGGAGGGACAGGCCCAGCCAGCCGACCCCTCAGACACGCCTGGCTCTGCATCTCAGCATGGCGCTGGGCCCCCCCTGCATACCACTCAGGGAGGGGTGGCAGCCCAGCCTCCACAGCCCATGCCTGGCCTATGCTCCTCCCCACAGGACTAGCACACCAGGAATCCAGCCTGAGAGACTTCTCTGCACAGCTCCTCAGGCTGACTGAGCTCACTGGAGCCTCCACACCTCAGCTGCTGCCCCCTCCACATCTATCCTCCACCCCATCTGTCCTCCACGCAAAGAGCCCTACAGCCCCATCTGTCCTCCACCCAGACTGTGAGGCACTGCCCTGGAGCCTGCAGCGGGATTCTGAGGGGAGCCTGCCACCCCTTCCATTCAGTGTCCTGAACCAGATGGGACTGAGCCAGTCCCTGCAGCCACTGGCAGCTGCCCAAAGGGGCAGCCGCTGGCAAGAAAGCAGGAGGAAGCCCGCCCACCCTAGAACACCGTGTTCCCACCACTCTGGGCTGCTCAGGCCTGTCACAAGCACACCCTCCTGGGCCAGCAGCTCCCAGCACCACTGAAGGCCAAGAGCCGGACTACAAGGGGAAGGCCTCCTAGGGCTGCAACTGGCCTGCAAAGTGCTCCCAGGGCACATCAAAGTCATGGATCAGTGGCCCTGAGCCAGGCCGCCAGTTGCCCAGCACACTCTCCTTGCTCCTTCGTGGTCACGTGAAACATCCAGGCCCTCAGCACAGCTCGGGGCTCCTGCAGGGCTCCCCTGCATCAGGGGAGCCCCACCCTGACATGGGCAGTTCAGGGGCCCACATGCCTCTATCTGCAAGGAGCACACCTATATGGCCTGCTGGGATTCCCTCACACAGGTGCACATGCAGCAACCAGGGCTGGCCATCAGCTGCACCAGATTCTTATTGAGATAGGATGAGACAGAAGTGGAGGACGGGGAGTAGGCAGGGCTGTGGGAGGCAATGGTGCTTCTGCCCCACCCCTTCACACAGCCCCCGAGCCTGCCATCCTGCCTGGACTGGCCCTGTCCCCACTTCAGTGCACTCGCCTACAGCCGGCACAGAGCCCAGGACTTCAAACCCACTCCAGGCAGCACAGCCACTGTGGGCATGCAGTCCCGGGGGGGGGGTGCTGACTGCTACTCCACGGGGGTCAGGGTGAGGAAGGGCAACGAGCTTGGCTGCCAGCTACTGGCGGGCTAACTCTGGATGGCACTTGTTCCCCGAGCCTCGGCTTCCCTCTCTGTGGAATGGCCACACCAAGCCCAGTGTCTGGAACTCAGTCCCTCAGCAAACCTGACTTGGCTCCTTCCTTCCCTTCGGCCACCTCACTGCCAGGCCAACATCTAGGACAGAGGCACTGACGGGAGGCTCTGGTCTGCACTGCGCAGCTCCCACATGGCAGCACAGAAAGACCCTCTCGGGAGCCCGTGCAAGGAAAGGCACCCACAACACAAGGCCCATGCAGGGGGAGGTGGCTGGGAGGACAGAGGACCTCCCCAGAGGCTGGAGCAGGAGGGACCTGACAGCTCCTGGACGGAGCGAGAAGACATTCCTAACACCTGGAGCTGAAGAGAGCCGAAGGAGAAAGTGGCCTCAGGAACAGCCTTCCTGGGGGGTTGTGTGACTGTAGCCTCCCCACCTGTGTGGGGAAACCTAGGCTCCTCCCACACTCACCTTGCACTCTGCTCAGAATGTCCGTCACCCTGCCCCAAGCCTCACTCCTACCAGCTGCCAGACCCTGCTCCACCCTCTAGCCCTCAGGAAGCCCTGCCCAGCCTGGTGTGTCCTCCCAGCTAGAGCCCGGCTGGACAGCTGCTTGGCCCTTGCAGCAAGAGCCCAGCACCTCCTGCATAAAGTCACTTTGGTGCTGCTAGGGGCCTTGCTGGGCTCGGTGCATGCTAAGTGAGCACTTGCTTCACAAGGGCAGAGGTGGCACAGGGAGGGGCACAGGGCAGAAAGACAAGGTGCCCGTGGACAGGAAGCACTGGGCTGGAAACATGAGAGGGGCCAGGACTTCCTTACCACCAGGACCCCGCCTCAGCATACCAGAGCTCTGACCACACCCAGCCCTGCCCTGCGCCACAGCAGGTGTCCTGGGGCAAGGGTTATCATGGGGTATGACTAGGTTGGGAAGGGAGGGAGGCAGCCTGTCAGCAGGGGGAGGAGGCTGGGGCCCCAGCAGGAAGGACAGGCAGGACCCTAGGCCTGGATGGGGTGGCAGCATCCTGAGCCCCATGCAGGGAAGGAGCAAACCCACAGGACCTGGAAGGCCTTTACGCCCCATGTCAGCAGGTGGAGCTGCCAGCACCATGGGACACAGGCTCCTGGGCCACTCACCAGGCAGTTCTCACTGAAGCTGGCACAGCCTTGCTCCCTTTCCTCAGGTGAGGAGCATCACGTGCTGGTGACGGGTCACCACTAGGGGGCCAGCAGGGGACAGACGTGTTCAACCGTGTCCACAGACTGGCCTCAGGGTCTGCTGACTCTGCCTGGGGACACTCCTTTTGAGGGGTCTGGCCACAGGAAGAGTGCTGGGTGGGCAGAGTGGGAGAGCCAGGCCAGGGGGCGGCCATCCAGGACAGCCTCACAACGGTGTTCCCGGGAAACCCCTGGCCGTTCATCCCCATGTAGGAGTCAGCAGGCCACGTGGGCTCACAGCAGCCCAGAGCCTTCCTCCTGCACCCAGAGCCCACTGCCAGGCTGGGCTCCCAGGAGAGACCACCAGGTTGAGAGAGACTCTCAGGCCGGCCAGGCTCTGGACAAGGATGCTGCCCTTGATATCCACCAGGGCACGTAGCAGGGGGGCCATCCCTTAGCCAGGAGGGCAGTGACAGGAGCAGCAGCCCAAGCTGTCCCCAGCCTGTGACCAGGGCCCACCACAGGGTCCAGCCACCTTTCTGAGCTGGAAGTCAGCCCAGCAGGCTCTGGTCACCAGCCTGGCAGCCCAAGTCACTGTGGGAACACTGGGGTGGCACATGCGTGTGCTCCCACACCAACACTTGTGAGATAATTAATTGGCACAGCCTCGACAAACATAAAATCAGAGGCCTCCGGTGTGCCTGATAATTTATGCAAGACTCAAGGACCGCTGTGGCTGCCTTTCTCAGAGCCTAATTCAGCACTTTCTTTTCCCTTATGAAAGCAGGACTCCAGATTTAACTGCTCTCACACCCTTTTACAGTGTTTGCCATAGTGAAACCAAACAGTCCAGCTGCACACCAGTGAGTGATGATGGATGGCAGACCCCAGAGGCGGTGGGCAGGCCCCTGCAGGTGGGCGATGCTGCCACCAGCACGGCAGGGCAGGAACACCAGGCTGGCCTGAGGCACCTGAAGTCTCCACTCCTTCAATGAGCACAGCAGCCCCCTGGGGAGAGATGACCCTGACCCCATATGCAGACATAGAAACGGCCCCCAGCGTAGAGTGCAAGTAGCCCAAAGTCTCCCAGCGAGGCTCACAACCATGATGCTTCTGGGTGTCTAAGCAAAGTTCCAGGACTTCAGCACCAGATGCAGAGCTGACCCCCAGCACCCAGCAGGAGAGAACGGGGCACCCAGCTCAGCCTCTCACCAGTGCTGGGGCCACAGGAGTCCCCCAGCTCTTCTGGCTCTGGATCTCCCCTGCTGAGACACAGCAAGCCTGTCCTGGGCACCCACCCTGAGCTGGCACCTGGGGCCCTGGGTGCATGTCGTTCCCCCACCCCCCCACCGTGTCCGCCTCCTCAGCTGGGACTGGGGTGAGGACTGCCACCTGTCCCTGTGCATGGGCAGGGAGAAGCATCCTGGGTCCCTGACTGCAACTCTCCAGGTCCCCACGAGGCTAGGACCTGTGCCTTGGGCCAGCTCAGGAGGAGAAAGCTGCTGGTGCTGACGAAGGCTGTGGGGCCAGGCTTCTGCGGCGAGGCCCTATGCCAGGCATCTGGCACTGAGCGATGCCCACATTCCACCCACAGCAGCCTCTGAGAGGGCCTACCCAGCAGCCTGGAACCGAGAGTGTACTTGGGCAGAGCTGCACCCACAACTAGCCGGCAGCCACTGTGAGGTAGCGACCCCTCTGCCCCTGAGCATCCCAACACCCTTAGCCAGCACAGGTGGTGAGGAAACGCCACCCCATAGAGGCCCAGGGCATGAGGCTAGCAATGGCACTCTGCCCCCTTTGCCCACTGACTCTCCTGCATGCGGCTGTCGCCCTGCCCACCAGCATACCTCACAGGGGGCAGGATCAGCACCTGAGCAGGCACAATGCTTCTCGTGGCCCCTCAAGACCTGCAGTCCCCAGGAGACCAGCCACTCTCAACAGGCCCTCATGCACACACACCACGGTGCACACCCTCCAGTCCACCTGTCGGCCAGGGACCTGCCCAGCCTGGGAGGTCAGATGGGGCAGGGGTTCCCAGCTTGTTCACCCAGCAGGAGCTCTGCGGGAGGCTAGGGACTGGCTTTAATGCACACAGGGACAGAATTAGGGGCAAACAACTGCACCCTTCAGACCCTCACCCAGCAAAACTCTGTGCCAGACCCCACCCCCTCATGGTGGCCACCAGGAGCAGAGCCCCCTAAGGGCCCTCCTCCCATAGGGTCTCCACCTGCCAGCCACCCTGCCCAGCACAGCCTTGCCAGTCTCCTGCTGTTATGGGCCCCTGTGACAGAGAGAGGCTCCCTCTGCCCTGGACCAGCAGCTGTGGGAGCCTCACAGGCCTCAGTGTATGTGCCAGGCTCTAGTGAGTGGGACAGAGTGCTCGCCTGCAGTGCCTCCCAAGTGACAGCACAGACAGTAAACACGCAGGAGGAGAGAATGCCCAAGGTGGCAGGGGTGGCCAGGAAGCGATCTGAGAGGAGATGGGCAGAGAAAGCTGACCACAGGGCACCCAGCAGACACCCGAATGCAGGGGCAAGCCACATACATCTGAGGGAAAGGCAGGGGTGGGTGAATGGGGAAGAATGCCGTGCAAATGCAGGCAGGTGCATGGGCGGGGCCTGGCCAGGTGGCTGGGGTTTGGGTCATTCAGTGCACCGGGAACCCACAGGAGGGGAAGCGGTTGGCTCTAATGCATGGCAGCAGGGGGGCTGCTGGGGCAGACAAGCCAGGGGCCAGCATACTCCCACGCTGATACCTGCACAGTGAGTCCCTGAGCCTCCATGAACACATGGAGCACAAAGACATGGCTGGGAGAAGGGTGCAGATCTGTCCAGACCTTTGGTGAACTGCCCCTTCCCAAGGCGGCCGAGAAGGTGATGCCGAAAGGACCCCCACGGGTCTGGGAGGCTGCCTTCAGGTCCCAAGAGGGTGGAACCCAGCACCCAGGGAGCACCACCCACCTGCCCGCCACGACTTTTCCTTGCTCCACAACAGCAGACGTTTCCAAGTAACTGGTAGGACTCCCATGACTTACTGCCACCAAGAAGCTTCCCAGCCTGGGGCATAAAGTGACTAGAGGATACCTGGCCCATGCTCCCCCCAGCCCGGGTGCATGAGGGAAAGTACCCCCCTGCACACAGCCAGCCAGGCTCAGCAGTCTCAAGCCTATCACCTCAGTTGGCTGAGCCACAGCACTGGGCCCAGGTCATGGCCAGAGGAGGATGGGCTCTGGAGCGGACCCTGAACCCTGCAGCACCCCCCCCGCCACACACACACCCGCACACCAAGCGAGAGCGCAGTGATGTGTAGCCATCAGCAGTGCATACTGTAAACACTGCACACGGTGATTTCTAATTGCCACAATTACACGGGTGGCAAGTCACACACCATTTCTGAGATCCCTAAAAGTTTCCATCTCTCTGCCCAGATACCTTCAGGGTTTGTCTGCTGCAGACAGATCAAGCTGGGTCTCTGCTTCAGCATCCAGCAAATGCGGCTCCCCCAGACCCTCAGGGATCCTTCTGGAGGGTGCCCCAGCTGCCAATGGGCCCTTCCCCAGGAGGAAAGGGAAGGGAGAGACAGAAGGCAAGAGGCACAATGACAGCAGAGGGAGACCCCCCAGAGCACCCTGCCCCAACCCCAGCCAAAGTCTGACTCCAAGCCACAGAGAACTCTCCGGAGGCTGGGCGGGCAGGGTGGCAGGGAGGGAGGGCTGGAACCTTCCTAACATTCTCAGTCCCCAGGCATGAGCGGCCACACTGCTGCTGAACAATGCAGTTCTGAATTCAATTAAAGCGATTATCTGTGGTGCCAAATAAATTGTGTACAGCACATATCCTGAGGCACTTCACACCTCCAGGCTCATTATTCCCTAACTGTTTCCTCCTGTTTATGCGCTCTCAAATTAAATTGCTGATAATATGCGCCAAAATAAAAAATGAGCACACCTTGTCCCAAGAAAATTGATTCTCCCTTTTCCTGAACTGGCGATTGCCAGGTTTTATATACTCTGTTCCTGGTGATCATTAGTAATTCAATTTTCTTTTTATTAGCCCCCTTATCTGCTGAGCAATATAGTGGCAGAGCTGACCTCTTTCGCAGGGGTAAATGTTTAAAATCTTTTCCCTGATTAATTTTGCCAGTTAAGAAAAAGAGGAGAAATGGCCCGGCTCTTAGCCATCACAATGAATAAAGCTTAATGTTGATTGTGATGGAATTTCTAATGCCAGAGAAATTGATTGAACGCGGCAATTACGCTGCAATACTAACTCAAGGGAGATGAGATCTCTTTCTCCTGGCCGTAGCCTTTTGGTTATTTAAAACAATCCAATTTGCAAGGATAATTATGTATTAGTGTTTTATCTGCCACTCGAAATGAACAGGGGAGTTTCGATACTGGCCCGGTATTAGCAGGTTATTGCTGCAAATTACTTGATATCTGCTTTCTTTCACATAAAGAGGAAATTAGGCAATCAATTACCTAAAAAAAGGTGGACTACAGGGATAAAAGGAGCAAGCGCGCCCTCTGCTGGCCACCAGCTGCAGGGCAGGACTGAAGTCAGGATTTCAGGCTGGGCCACCAGGCAGTTTCCAGAACCCTCTCTCCCCCACGCAGCAGCCCACAGGCGGTCAGATCCCTCTTTGGACATCTGGGTACTGCTGCCTCCGGGGAGCTGGAGCTGGGGCTAAACATTTGCTGGGAGGAAAATAGGGAAAGGGAGGACTCCAAGCAGCCAGAGGAAGGGGCAGCCCCTGACCACTGACCCTACCTTCTGTTGGTTACACTAGCCCAGGGTCTGCACCTTCCTGGAGGCAGGAGAGCACAACCTCGGTTATGTAGCAACACCCCCAGCAGCCCAGGGACAAATGAGAGCCCCAGAAGGGATCTCTCATGCACTAAGAAATCCACAGCACTAAATGAAGGCCTGTGCCAGGCAGCCAGGCAGGCCCTGCACAGGGACCCAAGGCAGCCTTGGGACCGGCAGGCAGAGAGGTGGGCAGATGGCATGACTGACAGGAAGGAGACTTGGGGAGCTACACGCCAATTTCTCAGGCTCCAGCCCAGCCCAGGGATGTGCTTGTCCTCCTTCCCATCTCCTGAGGCCAGCCCACCACGACTGCCTCTGCTCGCCTGGGGTCTCATGATAGCTGTCTCTGGGGCTCCCTGCCCACATGAGGAGCCTCTCTTTGGCCTGGCATTCAAGGCCTCATACGCAGGCCCTCCTGACTCCCTGCCTGCTCCAGGCCTGCTGGACACTCCCAGCACCTGACTGCCACCTCATGGCCCAGACACAGTAACACATGTGCCCAGTCCCTCCTCTGTCCCTCCCGGGCTTCCCAACGGAACCAGAACCTTATTTGGCCTGCAAGACCCTTCCTCATGAGCTGGCCCTCCTCCCCCTCTGGCCTCCTCCCATCCCACTCCTCCATTCCCAGACAGCACACCAGCCTTGCGGGCCTCCTGCTCCTGAACACAGCTGGCTCACCCCAGCTCGCCTCAGCCTGCAGAGCTGAACGCTTTGCTCCTCTCCTCACCTGGGTCACCTACTCGGAGAAGACCTCCCAACTGCCTGGCTAACGCTGACCACCCTCCCCACAGCTCCCACAGCACAGTCCCGCTCCCCCTTCCTTGGGCCACATTTACCACCAAAACATCTTTCCAGCTGTCTGCCCCAGCACCCGTGGACTCTCACTGCAGCATCCCCAGGAGCCAGCACAAGGTGTTCCGCATGTGCTCTTGGGTGGACCTGAGTGGGGAGCTTCCCCCAAGCCCCTCCCGTAACAGGACCCCCCCTCCTCTCCTCCCCCATCTTGTGTGCAGTCATCATGTCTGTCTATAAGTATGAGGTTATTCATGTCTCCATCTAACAAAGGCAGTACCTGTGGCAGCCCCTCAGCTCCCCACGGTGCCTGGCCCAAGGCCCTGACCTCCAAATCCCACACTCCTCACTGCCTGTCTCCTCACTGTGGGCTTGGGGGGGCACAACCCCTGCTGTCGCAGCCTGCACTCCACTCTGCTCTAGGCCTAAAGAGGGAATGGCCGGTAATAAGCACGAGCAAGCAGGGGTGACCCTGCAGGCTGCAACTCCCAGTGAGGACTCCCCAGCACTTCCTCCCACCCCTCCTGGCCACAGTACCCGCAGATCCTCCACCTCCTTGGGGGCTCGGCCACCCGCCACCAGCATCCCCAAGAGGCCACAGGGCACCTGCCCACTGTCCAAGCCACCCCTCTTCTCCACTTCCAGCCAGTTCTACAGCCCATCGAGCCACCCGGCTGTGGCCACCAAGGACCCCCATGGTGTTCCCCTTGCTCCCTGTCACACTGGGACAAAGCCCACACTTGCCATGGCTCATGGAATGGCTGGGCAGCCAGCATCTTCCAGCCTCATTTCTTGTCCCCTTCTAGTCCCACCCCAGCTGCACGGCCCCCCTCAGGCCCCTGCCTGGGATCCGTGCCCACCCTCCCACGGCCAGCCACCCTTGCCTCAAGGCTCTGAGCTCTGCCCAGCCAAGGACATTGCCCCCAGTCAGGTTCCCCACACGCCATGCACAGCACCGTGGTCACGAGCACCAGTTCCCAGTCAAGATGCCCAGTTCCAAGCCTACTCATCCTCAAATATCCCATCTTCTCCAGATCTCACACCCCCAGCCTAGGACCCCATCACCCACACGTGTCCCAGGTGCTCAAAGGGGAACGACAGGAGGCAGTCAGGGAGGGTGCACTCGCAGCTAGTTCCCAGGCCTGAGCCCAGCCGCTGCTGCTCCCGGGCATACCTTCCTTGGTAGGGAGGTGAACCCGGCTTGGTGGCAGGCGGCACAGCCGGTGCCTGGTCACCTGCATCAGGCCCTTGTTGGGAGTCTTCTTCAGAACAGGGCTGCTCTTCCCCCGGATGGCTTGTCTGCGCCGGAGGCTGAGGTGGCTCTTGGCAGTGGTGACAGGTGAGGGGCTGCTCTTCTTGTCCCCAGGAAGGCTGCAGAGACAGAAGGCAGGCAGCTCCCAACAGGCTCTCCAGGCCACTCTGCCCACCCACCCTTCCGAGGCCTTGTCTTCTCCACCATCAAAGGCAGCATCCACCTGACAGCTGTTCCTCCCCTCCCCTCCCCTCCCCTCCCCCTCTCCTCTGCAGTCAGGCTGAGGATCCACAAACCCAGAGAGTTTCAGAGCCAGGGCAGGCTGCTGTGCTCCCAGGGAGAGCAGAGGAGGGGGCCTCAGCCCTTGACCCCCACCCAGTGTGTCCAGCTCCCTCCCCATGTCTCCAGGCCAGATGAGCCCCAATAGGGGCTAGGGGAGGGGGGGTAACAGAGAAAGACAAAGGCTTTCTTCTCACGGCTCCTCTCACGCTCCCTGCCACAAGAGAAGACAACAGCAGGATGGAGAGCAAAGCCACCATCCAGAAGCAGTGAGGAAAGGGAGCTGGGAGGTGACAAGCCTAACCAGAGCCAAAGACTAAGGTCAGATGGTGGGAAGAACCTCCTGGGGGGACTGTCAGCACAGGGATACCTTATGGGATGGCACATGCCACCATGTGCACTGGCAGAGGCAGGACCTTTGCCCACTGCCCAGCAAGCGCAGCCGCCACCCTTGCCGCCAGCTGCTGACCCAATGAAGTCCCTGACCCCAGACCAAGCCCTCTGGGCTATGGCACCATCTTTAAGTCACATCATACTCCACAAGGGTGGAGAGCTGGGGAAGTGATGCACACTCTGCAAGGGAGTGACCTAGCCTGGTCATCTGGCCACCAAGGGGGTGGCTGGAACGTAATACCAACCTGCTCCTTCTGGGGGCAAAGGTCACAACAGCTGGGAAAGCCTGGGAAGCTGGGGCCCACCAGCCCCAACCCAGGCCGCCTACTACAGCCTATCCAGAGCAAACCTCAACTTGGGCCTGGGTGAGGCACCCTACAAAGGCCAGGCCTCCTGGACCCAAATCCCTGGGCCTGAGGGCAGAGCAGGGAAGACCAGGCTCCAGTCTACCTCCCAGCCCAGACGCATGGCCTACAGCTGCAGGCCAGGGGCAGACGCCACACGGGGAGCAGGTCCATGGTGGCTGCTCCCTGGTGCCCAGCCTGGCACAGAGCCACCCGTCTGTGAATGCTGTGGACCTAGGACGGAAGTTGTCCCCAGAGACGTTTTGGTCTCTCACCAAAGAAGAAAGGGTGGGCTGGCTGGCACATGTCCTCTGCCCTTGCCCAGCTGGGGCCCAGGCAAGCCCCTGAACCACCCGGAGCCTCATTTCATGTGGCTCTAAAGGGGATAGCATGCCCTGCCTCATCCCTCAGTGGAAATAAGCAGCTGCAGCAAGCACAAAGCCCCTGCCCAGGCTGACATGAAGCCATGCTCGTACACCCACCACGAGTCTTCACCTCCTCCATGCACCCCCTGGAGGTGGGCCCTCCCATCTGCTCTGCGGACCAAGGAGGGAGCAAGACTCAAAGAGATGACTCAACCACCCCAAATCCCACCACTCAGAGGCCAGAAGGACTTGCTGGCCCACACCCAGCCCTGCCTGTCCAGACAGGATGCAGCGGTGGCAGAGGCAGGGTGGAGACTGTACCTGGTACTCCCCCGCCTCCGCACGATCTTGGTGCGGCTCTTCACTTTGTAAGCTGAGAGCGGAGTCTCACCAAAGAGAGGCTTCAAGCCACTGGGTCCCACTGCTGGTGTGTCCCCTGGGGGTGACCTAGATGGGACTGGGGAGAGCTGGGAGGCATGGTCCTTGCTGCCAGCCTCTGACTGCCAACGGAAGGAGGAAGAGGAGGAGGCAGAGGGGCTGGAGGCCTTCCACTTGTACTTGCTGGGTGAGGGCCCAGGTTTGGAGGATGGGGCCTGCTTCCTGGGCTTGGCCTCCGGATCAGCTCTGAGCTGTGGCCTCTCCATCTTTCCTGTGGCATCGAAGAGGGCCTTGCACACATTCTCTGTAGCCGCTCTGGGATTGAGGGACCGCCGAGCGGCCCGGGGGCTCTTTGCTGAGGTGGCTACCCATTTGTAGTTGTTTTTCTGGAACCTGTTGGTTTGACAGGACACAAGCATCGAGGTCTCCTGGGCCTGCCTGGGTCCTGAGGCTGGTCTGGCCGGGCCCACTGCTGAGCTAGAGGTACCTGGCTGATCTGGATGAGTGGCATTCACTCTCCCATCCTCAAGGAGCCGTGCAGCACAGCTGGCCACAGAATGAGAGCCCACCTTCTGGCCCACAGCCACGACAGTGAGCGGGGATAGGGTGGAGGACGGGAAGTGTGCCTTGGCGGCAACTGCACTCTCACTGACCGTCCGCCGGGGCTCCAGGGGGCTGCTGCCCACACTGCCCACAGACTTCACCACCCGGGGCTTGCCAGCCTCCTTCTGGCAGACCAAAAGGGAGTCCTCTGCACTGCAGCTCCCCCTGGTTCTTCCTGTCCTCAAGGGCTGCAGCTGCCCACCAGGGGGCTCACCCTCGCCTTCTTGGGGTCTTTGGTCATTCCAGGGGGTGTCTTCATATTCTTGCAAAGAGCACCGCTGGGCCCCTGAAGTGCTAATGGAGCCAGACTTTGATGGCGGTTTAATTTTGATGACCATGTTCTGATCTGGATTGAGCTGGACCTGTCTCTCAAGGACAAACTGCTGGGAGTCAGGACTCTGGCTGCCCCTGGCCCCAAGGGGTGGCTGTACAGCATGGTCGCCAGGTGGGTCTGAGGATCCTGGGGGTCGATTCACCAGGGAGTATTTCTTGCGCCACGCAGGCCCACGGTGTGAAGAAAAGCCCCTCCGGCTCGGACGAGGGTAGCGAGCACTAAAGGCCCTGCCGTTGTGGTAAGTAGACGGCTGCCACCGGGAAGCAGCTGAGGCGCCTGGGGCAGGGGCACTGCTGTGAAGGTTTTTGTAGTCATCGATCAGACCTGAGAAGACACAATTACAGGCTCAGTCAACCACAGGGTGCGAGTAAAATCAGCAACAATCGTGACCGCCTGGAGCAGCATCAGCTAGCGAGGCACCTCCCAAACTCCACTTGACTCTTGAGCCCCTGACAGCTTCAGAAGAGCAGCCCACAGCACCTGGGAGCCACTGACAGTTCAGCCCAAATCCCCTAGGCCTGTCAGTTCCATGAGCCTTTTTCCATCAGTTCTATCTCAATCCTATTTCTGCCTGCCAATCGCAAAAATGCACCCCTGTGGTAGAACAGTCCCTCTGTGCCAGTCTACTGGGCCCACAATCCTTTGAGGGGAAGTGTCACTCAGTATGAAGAGATCAACAGGGCCTGTGCTGTAATGCCTCGACAAGAAGGGCACAAGTCAGCCACAGAGACCCTTGGGCCTGCCCACACATGGAAAAGAGGAAAGACTGCACCTCCATAATTCCCACTGCAGGTAACAGAACTGACTCCCCTGGGCATTCCATGCTTGACAACAGAAGAATACCAGAAGTACAGGCCCTGACCTGCCAGATGCCACAGTCCTCCCTATAGAGAAAGGGAGGCCTGGTGGACTGGAGTCCTAATGCAGTTGGCTGACACAACCACAAGGACTTTCCAAATAAGCCCCTGGATAGCTGTCCTTGCAGGAGAGGCAGGGATACAGGCATGAACTGGAACCACCAAGGACGTTCCGACTCAACCTGCAAATCAGTTGCCAGTCCCTCAGTTATCAGCATTCCCGCAGCACAGGGTCTGTCCCCAGGCACACAGAGAGACATGTCCAGACCTAGTGACACATAAGGGCAAGTGTAATGAAGTCCAAGAAATGGCCAACGCAGGAGCCGGCCAACCTGGACTCTTTCCTTTATACACGCGTCCCACATCCCTAACTTTTCTCTTTGTGAGAATAACTCCAAAAAGTTATTATTATTATTTTTTAAGTTCAGAAAAACCAACTCGGGTCTGAAAATCTTCAAGTGTGGAAGCTGAGCCCTGGGGAGTCTGGGCCTGGAATACCAGCGGAGTGCGACGGTGCGCAGGGGAAGGGAGCCGAAGCGGGGCGCGGGGCTCGTCCCAGTGGCGGTGCCCCCCCGGCCCGGGCCGCGGCCCG
>NW_007728934.1:100545-105229 GCF_000696425.1 Galeopterus variegatus
GCGGGACTGCGCATGCGCGGCGCGAGGGCGAACGACGTCACCGGGAAGCGCCTAGAAGAGCGGTCTGGCCAGGTGTCTCAGCCTCTGCTCCCCGCACGTCCGCGGCGGGTCTGACGCGAGGGACTCCGCGAGGGACGCCCAGGAGAAGGGCCAGTTAGCGGTACTCTATTAACGCTCTCACTGTGGCCAGAAGGGAACGATCGCACAGCAGGGCTCCCTGGTGACGTGCGGAAGCCTCTGCCTTTGACTTGTCAGTGGAGACAGATGTCAAAACACGAGTGCACCCGTGTGCGCAGTTGGTGGGAACTGAATGGAACGGGACACGGTGTGGAGGTTCTCGGCGAGTTAAAACAGTTACCTGTGATCCAGCAGTCCCACTTCTGGGTCTCGAACATATTTGTACACCATGTTCATAACAGCATTATTCACAAGCGCCATGGAGGGATGAATGGATAGGCGGTGGTATAAACACGCAGGGGAATATTACTCAGCCTTAAGAAGGAGTGACGTTCTGACACATGGTACAACGTGGATGAACCTTGAAAACATTATGCTAAGTAAAGGAAGCCAGTCACAAAAGGACATATACGGTATGATTGCACTTATGTGAAATATCTAGAGTAGGCAAATTCTTTGAGATAAAGTAGATTAGAGGTTTCCAGGACCTGCGGGGAGGAGGAATGGGTAATTAGTGCTTAATGAGTACAGAGTTTCTGTAGTTATGAAAAGGTTTTGGAAATAGTGGTGATGGATGCTCATCTCTGTGACTGTAAGACCACTGAATTGTACCCTTTAAAATGGCTAAAATGACAAATTTTATGTTGTATATATTTTACTACAGTAAAAGTGGACAGAATGTGTCTGCCACAGACCTGCACAATAAAGAATGTTAAAGGAAATTCTTCAGGCTGAAGATGGTACAGTATAGGAACTCACATCTACAAGAAAAAAGAGTACAGGAAACGGGAAATATGTTAGTAAATATAAAATTTTTTTTCATTTATTTTCTCTAAAACAAATAGCTGCAACAAAAATAGTAAAAAGATATCAGGGATTATAACATACGCAGAAGTAAAACGTGACAACAGTGGTGTGAGGGACTCACATGCATTGTGCCTCCGAGGAGGTGAGGACACAGCCCATAGCCTGCTTCCCATTAAGTTGGCAAGACAAAGGGATTAAAGGACTCTGAGCCAAACACTTACCACGTTAGGGAGTTTATTCCCAGAAAACCTAAAGGGGACACTGAAAGATCAGTTCCTGCCCCCATACAAACTAATACAGGTTTTATAGGGTCTGAATTAGGGGAAAGGGTTTGGTAGCTATTTTGAGCATTCAGCACTTTGTAGGTCCTTTGCAGTTTTCCTGTTTTGTACAAGATTCTGTTCTGCACAGAATCTGGTTTTTCTCAGAAAGCACTTTGCTTAAGAGAAAGGGAGGGGGCAAGGGACAGGGTGAGGAAGCAGTTAACATGGCTTGCTTATGCTAAGCTGATTGTGAGGCCTAATACCTCCCAGCCTGCCTCTGTCCTGCTCCCCTAGGTCAGCTCCTGTTCCCGCCCCAGGGCTACTGTTGTTCCACCTCACATACAATAACGGGCACTGCAAGGGCTTCTTTGGTGGTGGTGGAGGTGACGTGCCAGGCTGGAGAGGGCCCACTCCCCAGAGCAGAAGGATGAGTGGAGGCCAAGAAGGCCAGGCAGTAGAATGGACTGCACTCAGGCTGCAGGACATGGTGTGGGACCACACCTAAGGGTCCCTCCCAGCCCAGATGTCTTTTTTGTTTGTGGCTGGCTGATAGAGGTATCCAAACGAGATTTCTTTAGGGAGCGGTAGAATCCATCAGGAACCATCTTTGCTTCCTGCTCCCTTCCTGACCCCATTCCAAGCACCATCCAGCCCTGTCTATCCTCCTTCCTAACCCTCCTCCTCTCCCACTACCACTCTCCCAGCTGAACCCTTAGCCAGAGTTTTGGTCTCTCTCCTTCCAAGCATTCTCCACAAGGCAGCCAGAGGCACCCTGGGGAGTGGCCAGTGAGACAGGCACATGGGTGGCTCAGAAGTTACCTATATGCCAGGACTGGTGACCATGTGCCCTGCCCCAGCTCCTGCACACTGTAAGATTCTTAGGCCTTGGCAAAAGTCCAAGAATGAGTGGGACAGAAGTTCCCGCCAGGGGTCTTGAAAAGCACTTATACATTGGAGTGGCTCTGTCTTGCTTCCCTTGAGACTCCTGTGGCCACCACCTTGTGAATGAGCCGGGGCTGGCCTGCTGGAGGATGAAGAGCACATGCCCAGTGCTGTGGACCAAATGTTTATGTCCCCTCAACCACCAAGTCCAGATGTTGAAATCCAAACCCCCACTGTGATGGTTTAGGAAATGGGGCTGTCAGGAGGCTATTAGGTCATGAGGTTGGAACTCTTGTGAATGAGATTAGTGCCTGTCCCCTCAACCACCAAGTCCAGATGTTGAAATCCAAACCCCCACTGTGATGGTTTAGGAAGTGGGGCTGTCAGGAGGCTATTAGGTCATGAGGTTGGAACTCTTGTGAATGAGATTAGTGCCCTATAAGGAGAGGCCAGAGAGCTAGCATGATTTATCTCTGCCATGTGAGGACACAGAAGAAGACGGCCCTCACCAAGAACTCAGCCATCCTGGCACCCTGATCTCAGACTTACAGCCTCCACAACTGTGAGAAATATTTGTTGTCTAAGCCACCCACTCTACAGCAATTTGTCAGCACAGCCGACACTGACTAAGATACTTAGTTTAATACCACTGACCCTCCCAAAAGGCACCCACCTGCCAAACATGAAGTCATTGATCGCCAGCTGACCACTAAGTCAGTGAACCGAGACGAGATACCACACAGAGCAGAGATGAGCCATCTCAGCTGAGCCCAGCCTAAATTATCCACTCACATAATTGTAGAGGGTACTAACATTAATAAAGCACATATATTTCGGGCCGGCCCGGTGGCACACTCGGTAGAGTGTGGCGCTTGGGAGCACGGCGGCGCTCCTGCAGAGGGTTTGGATCCCATATAGAGACTGGTCCGCTCACTGGTCGAGCGCGGTGCGGGCGCAACACCGAGGGTTGCAATCCCATTACCGGTCATGAAAAAAGACAAAAAGGAAAAAAAAAAAAAAGCACATGTATTTCACAGGGCCTTAACCTTTAGCTTGGTAGGGCCACAGCCCTTAGCTGTTAGAAGGACCACAGCCCTTAGGTCAGGCTGTAGCTTAGTAGGATCTTTATCTTTGTAGGACCACAGTCCTTAGCTGTTAGAAGGGCCAAAGCCCTTTAGGCTGTAGCACAGTGGGGCCACAGCCCTGCAGTTTTAGCAAGGCCAAAGCCTTGTAGTTTGAGGAAGAACCTAACCTTTTAGTATTGCACATAGAAATGCTAAGTTTGGGAAAAGACAGAAAACTTTCACAGGACTAAAAAGTCTCTGGTGTGGATATGAAAATTGTAACACAGCAAAAGTGCTTGCTCTAAGGGCAGATGCCCTTGGTGCCGCTAGACCTAGTTATGGGAAGATATGTGTGCTGAAAGCTTCAAGGCTACTCTGCCAATTAGCATCTGGCTCCACATTTCACCTTCAACTGCTTCTCTAAGTTTCCTAGGAATCTAAGGGTTGCCATAACAATTACCTCATTGCTTCTTTTGTATGTCACATAGCTTAGTTTTATGACTCCTTTGATGGTAAATTGCTTGAACTATTTTTACGTTGCACCTGCTTTAATGAAAATTGTGTAGGGGCCGGCCCGGTGGCACTGCTACAGTGCGCCACTTGGGAAGTGCGGCAGCGCTCCCGCCGAGGGTTCGGATCCCACATACAGACCGGCCGCTCACTGGCTGAGTGAGGAGTGGGGGCAACACTGAGGGTTGCGATCCTGTTGCTGGTCCCGGTCTGGTACGGGCGTGACACTGAGGGTTGCGATCCGTAGCCAGTCACGAAAAAAGACAAAAAAAGAAAATTGTGTAGCCAGTTTGTTTATGTTTTCCCTATGACTGATTAACCACCTGTGTTCTTTTCTGTGACTTTTGCCTGGACAATAAAAAACTGAGAAAAGCCCTGATTCGGGGTCATTTCCCAGGAATTCCTTCTCTCTTGAAGAAGAGGTCTCCTGGGGTTTAACCTCTTTGGGCCTGTCACTGCTCAGGAAAAATGGGCTTTGAGTAATCCTTTGCGTCTCCGTCTCCGTCACCCCAAGGGAGAGGTGACACATAATGACACATAATTATTGCCAAATCAGTAGATTTGGTTTTTTCTTTAAAAGATGACTGGCAAGGGGATCTTAAGCCTTGACTTATCAGCAGCACGCTCTCTCAAGTGAGCCACAGGCTGGCCCCAATAGATGTTGCTTTAAGCCACCAAGTTTTGGGGTGATGTTGAGGCAGGAATAGAATAGGGACACGCCCCAGGAAGGCTGCTCATGAATATTCAGACCAATCGCAGTGCCCACCTCTTTACCTGGCAGTTTATGGACTCATAATGCACTGCTGACAGATTAACTACTCAGCCAATCAGAGGCTACACCTGCACACCTGTGCAGAAGGAGGAACAAAAGGAGCAGGCAGTTGCTGAGAGGGGGAGGGAGGGGAGAAGGGGAGAGAGAGAGAGAGGGAGGGGGAGAGAGAGATAGAGAGAGAGAGAGAGAGGTTGGGAGGGAGGGAGGTG
>NW_007728934.1:106229-117128 GCF_000696425.1 Galeopterus variegatus
GCCGCGCTGGCCTCGGCCGTCCCCTGCCCCGGCTCTGCGCGCCTCTGCGGCCGTCTCTGCCGCCCCGGGCAGGCCCCTCGCGCCCGGCTCTGCGCCCCCAGGGCCCGCCCACACCTCGCCCGGGGCGGCCCCACCTCCGAACTGGGCGGGACGAAGCCCGTGGCAGGGCTGCCGCGAGGCGTGCCTAGTGTCCCCGCAGGGCTCCTCCGGACGTCCTGGTCCTCCCCGGCCTGTGAATGGGGCCGGGCAGCGGTGCGGTGTGCGGCCGGCCCCTCCCTCGTTTCCCGCTCCTCGCCCGCTGACTCACTTCCTGCCCTCTCTGCCACCTCTGGAGCACACCGTGCCCAGCACCTCTGTTTTGAGTTATTCCTAAAGAACTGAAAACGTGAGCGAGGGATTATGCCCGCGATGCCCCGACCCCGCCAGCGCCCAACGGAAGCGGCGGCCGCCCGGGCACTATAGCGCAGTGTGCTGCGCTGTCCTCGGGTGCCACGGCCACCGCGCTGCTCCTCCTGGCTGTGGATGGCAGCTGCCTGGCACCGCTGCCGCAGCCCGAGTCCCACAGGAGCTGCTGCACGTGCCACCTCCACCCCACTCCCCCACGAGGCACGGAAGGCGTTCTGGAAAAGTAAACCAGGACTCACCACTCCCCTGCGCTCAGGGGCCACTGCTGCAGAGATGGAGATAAGGAGCAAGAGGACTCAGATGGCAGGGCTGTGCGGAGGAGTCCTGCTGCAGAGGAAGGAGGGGAACAGGCTGAGCTGGAGGAGGGAGGATGCCCACATGGGGTCACCTTCCTGCAGCGATGGTCAAAGACCTGGCACAAGCCACACACCCCCTGACACACATGAGCACACACACACAAGCACACAGGAACACAAATGCATGCACACTTACAACGCGAGTACAGATTCCGATGCATGCATACGTGAACACCAACATATACACCTACATGAGCACATGGGCACACACATGACTACAGTGTATACACGAACGCAAACACATATGCACAACATGCACACACACACACATATGTGCATACATACTACCCCCACCCAGGCTCCTAGAGTCTCCTGCTACCATGAGCAGGAGACCAGGACACTTGGTTTACACCCAGCTAATGGCCTGGGGCTCCCAGCTCTGGTCCAGCTCCTAGAACCCGTTACTGGGGCCCTGGGCCAGGGTCAAGAGGCCCTCTGCCAGCAGAGCTCTCATGCCTAGAGGCAGGATATGGTGGTGAGAGGGGGACAGGTGCAAGGCCTCCAGGTTACTACTCCACTCCTGCCCGAGGCACCTCCAGCCAACTCAAGGTTGGGCTGCAGGGCCTGGGTCAGCAGATGAGCAGGGGCTGGTTCTGTAGCCACCTTGCCCAGCCTTGACCCAGCCAGAACCTTGACTCCTCAGGAGTGGCTGCTAGGACAGGGCAGGGCAGAGCAGCCCCCAGCACCTGTGGCTTCACAGGACACTGTGTGTCCAGTGTGTCCAATCTTCACTATAGAGACTGCCTCAAGACAGCCCCCACAAATGCTGGCCCCCATTGCCCAGTGGGGAGGGGCTGCCACACCCCAGGGACCTGGGTTCCAGAGATGGCAGTGTGGGTGGGCTCCTTGCCTGCTGGGATCCAGGAGGGAGGTCAGCTCTGTCCAGCAGCATGTCCTGAGATGAAACCTTAGACCCACCTGGCTTGCAAAATAGTACCCGAAAGAGCCAGGAGACAGCACTAGAGGGACCTGGCTGTACCTTGTCTCCACTGTGACCAGGCCTAGAAGTGGGGGCACTCGCAAGCGTCCTACAGGAGGCCTGGGGCTCAAGCCCAAATGGCCTGGTCCACAACCTCAGAGCATGCTAGGAGAGCTGGGTGTAAAGAGTACTGTGTGCAGAGGACAGGTCCAAGGCCCATGGTGACCTAGGACAACAGGGCACTGAGGTTGTTGTGACGAGCTCAGATGTTGCAACTGGGCTCCAGATTTTTTTTTTTTTTTTTTGGGTGGCTGGCTGGTACAGGGATTCAAACCCTCTGACCTTGGTATTATAACACTGTGCTCTAACCAACTGAGCCAACCAACCCTCCAGGTTTCTTAAAAAATAACAGCTTTATCGAGATATAATTCACATGCCATAAAATATATCCATTTAAGGTGTACAATTCTGCAGGTTTTGACATATTCAGAGGTGTGCAACCATCACCACAATTTTAGAACATTTTCATGACCCGAAAAGAAATCCCATACCTGGCAGCAGTCACTTCCCACCCCCTCCCCCAGCCCCTGACTGCCACTAATATACTTTCTGTCCCTATGGATTTGCTTGTTTTGGACACTTCATATGGATGGAATCGTGTGGTATGTTGTCTTTTGACTCTGTCTTGTTTGACTTAGCATGATGTTTTCAAGGTTCATCTGCAATGAACACTGGCGTACAAGTATCTGTTTGAGATCTTGCTTTTTTTATTTTATTTATTTATTTATTTTTAAAGATTACTGGTAAGGGGTTCTTAACCCTTGACTTGGTGTTGTCAGCACCACGCTCTCCCAAGTGAGCAAAGCGGCCATCCTTGTATAGGGATCTGAACCTGTGGCCTTGGTGTTACCAACATCACACTCGAGAGCTTGCTTTAAATTCTTTTGGGAATGTACCTGGGAGTGGAATTACTCAGTCATATGGCAACTCTATGTTTAACTGTTTGCGGAACTGCAGACTGTTCCAAATGGCTACACCATTCCCATCAGCATGCACAAAGGTGCCCATTTCTGCACATCCTCCCACCATGTGTTATTTATCTGTATGTGTGTCACAGTCGTGTTAGTGGGTGTGAAGTGGCATCTCATTGTGGTTTTGTTACTGAAACCCCAAAGGTCTATTTGCTCACTGTTCAATAGCCAATAATCAAAAGACAAGATTGTGAGGTGTAAGGAAAGGTGGCCTTTAATCAGGAAGCTGGTGCCCTGGCGAAATGGTGGACTTATGTCTCAAGGATCATCTCCGCTCTCCCAGGTTTGCCAAAGGTTTAATGGATGTGTGGTGGGAAGATGATTCATGGTGACCAAGCTGGGACATGTAGACATGCTTGAGTGTTTGAAATAATTAAGGAACTTCCCGGGTGGGAGTTGGCCAATGTCATACTTCATTCTCCATGGGTTCGGTTCCTGTTAATCTCGAAAAAAGGTCGGGTTAGTGAGCTGGTGAGGAGTGACCCTCCCAGTTAGTAATGCCCCATTTTGGGTGTAATGTCAGCAAGAGTCACGGTGTTCTGGCAATCAGCTGCAAGCTATGTGGTTTGCATTACAGGGGGGAAAAAAGCTTTTAAATTCAGAGGTTTAACAAAATGGAGTCACTTCTGTTCAGGCTGTGGAGTTGCATTTACTGACAATGGCGCTGAGCATCTGCTCACGTGCTTGCTGGCAACCTGTACGTTCTGTGCATCTTTGGAGTCACCTCTATTCGGATCCTCTGCCGTGGCCCCAGATTTCTAAGAAAGCAACAGCCACCAAGCGCTATGCGGTTTGAGGCGACCAGGGCGGGGCGCCTGGCCGGGCTCCTCGGGAGGGGACGCGGAAGCGGGCGCTGCACGCGCAGCCGGGCGGGCCCGCCGGGGCTCTTCCGGGACAAAGCGCCGCTTTCGCTTTTGGACCTCAGCTGCTCGGGCCGCGCTCTCGACGGCTCCCGGGCGGGCGGAGCAGACGGTGCACCCCCGGCCCACAGGGCGACCTCGCTTCGCTTCGTGGGCCCCTCGCCGACGGTCGGGTCCCGGTGAGCCGCGCCCCGCGCCCCGTGCGCACGCCCTGCCCTCGGTGGGCTGCCTCCCTGACGCCGCGTGGGCGCCGCCGCGTGGGGGACGCCGTGGGCCCAGCACCCTCCCGGGAAGCCCCGCAACCCAGACCGGCACCGGGAAGCCCCAGGCCACTGGGAAGGCTGCCCCCCCCCAGGCCAGCACAAGGGTTGGTCCCGACTGGGTTTGGGCTTGACTCCGAGGGCAGCCCTCCAGGCCCCGGGGCCCCCAGTGCTGGCCCCTCAAGCCCCAGTCACCTTCTTGACCCACCTTCCAATTTCAGAAGGGCACTGGGGCTCAGAGACTTCCTAGGGGAGTGTCTGGCTCCCCCACAGCCTGCTTAGGTCTCCTGTGTCCAGGCTCAGGCCTGCCTTGTCTTCTGACCCCTGAAACCTCAGCCTTGAACAGGTGGCTCATAGAGCTTGGGGCACAGAGAAGGCCCTAGAGGACACAGCTGGGATTTGGGAGACTCTGGTTGGGCTTTGCTGTGAGCCCCTGTGCCAGGTGCCCAGGAAATGGGGGCTTCTGTGTCCTCCCCAGCTCTCTGAGTCCCTCAGCAAGGGAGGAGGCTGCTATGGGGGACAGAGTGTTGGCCTAGGAATCAAGCCCAAGGCACAGGTCTTGCCCACCCTTCCTGGGTGGGTGGCCCTAAGCCTTGCTGGGCTGACAAGGTGATGCAATCCCAGGATCTGTTCCTAGTGGCCACGGAACAGATGGTGTAATGGCCTGTGTCCCACTGAGGGCTGCCAGTGACGTCCTGGCCTGGAGGTGCTCCTGGCCCTGAGGAGAGATGGACGAGTGGGCAATAGGGTGGACACACTGTTTCCTTCTGTGTAGGGTAGTGGTCAGGGCAGGAACTTTCTGCCAGCCAGAGCGTCCCAAGACTAGGCGGGCAGGGCAGCTTTGGAGGGAAAGAGTTCCCTGTCATTGGAGGCATCCAAGTCCCAAGCCGTCCCCTGTCCCCTCCCACTCATCCAGCCCTGAGGGCACAGTGCCTGATCCATCTGCCCTCCTCAGGAGCATGGCGTCGGCCTTTCAGAGGGTGGTCCGGAGCGTGGTCCAGGAGCTGGACCACAGCAGGGAGCTCGTCCCTGTGGACAGCCTCCGGAGCTCTACCAGCTTCCGGCCCTACTGCCTGGTGAGCAGGAAGCCCTCCAGCTCCTGGTTCTGGAGACCCCATTACAAGTGTGTCAACCTGTCCATCAAGGACATCCTGGAGCCTGATGCTCCAGAACCAGGTACCTGCCCTGGTGCTAGACAGAGCCCTGGTCAGCAGGATGAAGGGGAGCGGCCTGGCATAGCCTACCACCCACCAGGCTCCGCCAGCTCTGGGCGCCTGGACCCTCAACTTCCAGATGACAGGACCTTTGAAAGGTCCCACTGCCCTTGGGGGAGGTCAGGGCAGGGTGGTGTCCAGGGGAACGGGGCCTTAGGTTTAGTCTTGCTCCAGATCTGGTGCATGGCGGCCCCTTCCACTTCTCTGACGTGGTGGACGGGCAGCTGCAGGGAAGTGTGGAGCTGTCAGCCCCAGGACAGGGGAGGATCGCAGGCGGCGCTGCAGTGTCCGGCAGCTCCAGTGCCTCGATGGACGTGTGCATGCTGCGCGTGGACCCGAACACCTGGGAAGCCATGCAGCAGGAAAGGTCAGCCCTGTGAGGGGGCTGCTGACCCTGAGCAGCCTGGTTGGGCTTTGCTGTGAGCCCCTGTGCCAGGTGCCCAGGAAATGGGGGCTTCTGTGTCCTCCCCAGCTCTCTGAGTCCCTCAGCAAGGGAGGAGGCTGCTATGGGGGACAGAGTGTTGGCCTAGGAATCAAGCCCAAGGCACAGGTCTTGCCCACCCTTCCTGGGTGGGTGGCCCTAAGCCTTGCTGGGCTGACAAGGTGATGCAATCCCAGGATCTGTTCCTAGTGGCCACGGAACAGATGGTGTAATGGCCTGTGTCCCACTGAGGGCTGCCAGTGACGTCCTGGCCTGGAGGTGCTCCTGGCCCTGAGGAGAGATGGACGAGTGGGCAATAGGGTGGACACACTGTTTCCTTCTGTGTAGGGTAGTGGTCAGGGCAGGAACTTTCTGCCAGCCAGAGCGTCCCAAGACTAGGCGGGCAGGGCAGCTTTGGAGGGAAAGAGTTCCCTGTCATTGGAGGCATCCAAGTCCCAAGCCGTCCCCTGTCCCCTCCCACTCATCCAGCCCTGAGGGCACAGTGCCTGATCCATCTGCCCTCCTCAGGAGCATGGCGTCGGCCTTTCAGAGGGTGGTCCGGAGCGTGGTCCAGGAGCTGGACCACAGCAGGGAGCTCGTCCCTGTGGACAGCCTCCGGAGCTCTACCAGCTTCCGGCCCTACTGCCTGGTGAGCAGGAAGCCCTCCAGCTCCTGGTTCTGGAGACCCCATTACAAGTGTGTCAACCTGTCCATCAAGGACATCCTGGAGCCTGATGCTCCAGAACCAGGTACCTGCCCTGGTGCTAGACAGAGCCCTGGTCAGCAGGATGAAGGGGAGCGGCCTGGCATAGCCTACCACCCACCAGGCTCCGCCAGCTCTGGGCGCCTGGACCCTCAACTTCCAGATGACAGGACCTTTGAAAGGTCCCACTGCCCTTGGGGGAGGTCAGGGCAGGGTGGTGTCCAGGGGAACGGGGCCTTAGGTTTAGTCTTGCTCCAGATCTGGTGCATGGCGGCCCCTTCCACTTCTCTGACGTGGTGGACGGGCAGCTGCAGGGAAGTGTGGAGCTGTCAGCCCCAGGACAGGGGAGGATCGCAGGCGGCGCTGCAGTGTCCGGCAGCTCCAGTGCCTCGATGGACGTGTGCATGCTGCGCGTGGACCCGAACACCTGGGAAGCCATGCAGCAGGAAAGGTCAGCCCTGTGAGGGGGCTGCTGACCCTGAGCAGCCCTGAGCTAGGGAAGGCCACCAGGTCATGATCTCAAAGCATCAGGAGAGTCCCCAGAGGCTATTTGTGCCAGCACCCCATGAGGAAAGTCCCCAGAGGCAAGGGAGCACTGTGTCCCTGAGCTAGGGAAGGCCACCAGGTCATGATCTCAAAGCATCAGGAGAGTCCCCAGAGGCTGTTTGTGCCAGCACCCCATGAGGAAAGTCCCCAGAGGCAAGGGAGCACTGTGTCCAAGGGCAGGTTGTTGGAGAAGGAGGCTGCAGAGATCATTTGGGGCCTCAGTTGCCAGGACTGTATCTTGAGAGCCTGGGGAGCCTGGAGGGTCAGACTGAGCCCCAGGCTGCTGTAAGGAGTGTGGAGTGGATACAGGGGCAGAGGTGAGGGAGACCATTAGCTCAGAAAGTTGAAATTTGAGCCCTGGGTGGGGTGGAGGGTGGAGGAGAGAGGAGCCAGAAAAGAGGTTGGGCGCCTCCGGGGGCCTACACGTGTTCCCTTGTCCCCCCTGGACCTCGTCCCTCCTCCTCACACCCCCACCCACAGATACTTTCAGGAGCATCCAGAGAGGGTGCCCATGCCTGGGCATCTGCAGACTGCTGGACATACCGCTTCACCATGCCTGATGGTCATGGGAGAGGGAGCGCACCCTGTTGAGCTTCCTGCCCTGTGGACCACAGGCGCCTGCGGCAGCCGGAGCACAAGACCCTGCAGGAGCTGCGGAGTCGCGGGGATGACGTATTTGTGGTGACGGAGGTGCTGCAGACACAGGAGGAGGTGGAAGTCACCCGGACCCACAAGAAGGAGGGCTCGGGCCAGTTTGCGTTGCCTGGAGCCATGTGCTTGCAGGTGTGTGGCCAGCCCCGGGCCATGCTTGGCCTCCTGTGGGCTCGCAGTGGAGGCAGGGCTCAGGGAGGTTGGAGGGCAGCCTCAGGGAGCAGCTTGCAGCCCTGCACTTGGCTGACGAGCCAGAGCTGCCCGCCCAATGCCTGTGCTGGTCACTGCCAGCCGCAGGCCTGCCACCAGCACAGCCCACACCCACGCCCCATAGCTTGGTGCCTGGAGCCCAACCCTGACCCCATATCCATCTCACAGGGCGAAGGTCAGGGCCACCTAAGCCAGAAGAAGACGGTCACCATCCCCTCGGGCAGCATCCTAGCGTTCCAGGTGGCCCAGCTGGTTATTGGCTCTGACTGGGGTGAGCTGGAGTTGGGGGTGTCTCTGCGGCCCAGACTCTGCGGCAGAGAGGAAGGGAGGCCCGGAAAGAGCCACTGGATGGCTAGGGGCTGCTGCAGACATCTGGCTGCACAACTGCCTGGGTTGGGGTGACCGAGAGTCCCGTGCTCTGGTCCGTGCGTGATTGAGGCAGGGCCTGAACTGGGCCGGGGAGCCCCTGGTTGTGTGTAAGAGAGGCTGAGAGCCTGGCACTTACCTCTCCCTGTCTGCTCCTGCCTGGCTGCCAGACATCCTTCTGTTCCCGGATAAGAAGAAGAAAACCTTCGAGCAGCCCCCCACAGGTGAGGCCCAGCCCAGCATGTCCAATGGGAGAAGCACATCCCGTGGCCTCAAGTCCTGTCCTTGTGTGCTCCTGTGGTGGCGGGTACCCCCACACGTGCACACAGGGCAACGGGAAGACAGGCGGTGCCGGCCTCCTCTCCTCCCGCCCTGCCCTGGGCTGCCAGTTTTGGGGTTGCTGACGGCTGTGAGGGCCCAGGGCAGGCCTCCACCTTCTGTGGCTTGGGGACTCATCCTCTGCACTGCGCAGCCCTGCCCCCACCCCCCTGTCCCCACATCCCTGCCCAGGCCTCATGCCTTCCAGAGGTGCAGGCCACTGGCGGCAGCAGACCTCCAGCCTTGTCTTTGTGACAGGATCCTTTCTGGGGTTCATCCGTGACCGCTACAAGTTCCTGACAGGTCAGTGCTCTCATGACTGCCCCTAGTACCCCTGGTGGACTCTCCTTCTGCCGCCTGAGTCTGCTTTTCCTGACCAGGGTGCTCCAGGGCCCCTGGGCACCCAGGCAATGCCAGCCTTCTCTCCCTGCAGATGGGGCCCCTGAGGATGAGGAGGTCACCAAAGACTTCCAGGGCCTGCAGGCAGAGGTGGAAGCCCACTCCAGGAAACTGGAGTGCATGGAGAGAGGGCTGAGTCTGCAGCTGCTGGGGTACCTGGGGCAGCTGCTGCGGAACCAGCTTGCCCTGCAAGCCTTACAGGAGTCGGTGAGTGGGGGCGTGAGGGGGGGACAGAGTCTGCCCCTGCTAGCCCAGGCTCACCTGCTCCACCTGTCCCATGTCCCCAGCTGCAGCAGGGCCTGTGCTGCGGGCGTGTGGTGCCTCTGGATGGTCCAGCGGGTGCCATCCTTGAATGCCTCGTGCTCCCCTCCAGAGTGCTCGTGAAGCAACTTGCTGTCCCCGTCTTCTACCTGCTGGGGGCATTGACCAGTGAGTGGCCCTTGGGGTGGGACACGTATGGGGCAGCAGGGAAGGATATGGGTTTCCCGGCAGGACCTTCCAGAACCTGCCCTTACCCAAGGTTTCTCCCCAGTGCTGAGTGAATCCCAGCATGTTCTATTGGCCCAGGCGCTGGAGACAGGGGCCCTGTCAGGGCAGCTGGAGCTGGTGAGAGGGCACAGGTTGTGGGGGACGGGCTGGTCCTGTGGAATAGGGCCTGGGTGTGTCTGGGAAGGGGTCGTGTGAGCAGGTGCTGGGTGCCCAGGGGCTCAGGACTATGGCTTCCAGGGTACTTGGTCTGACCACCTCCCACCCTGTCCTTTCAGGTGGGGAGCCTCTTGGAGCAGAGCTCCCCATGGCAGCAGAGTTGTGCCGTGTCCCTGCCACCCAGGCTCCTGGGGAGCAGCTGGGGCGAGGAGGCACCCACTTGGGTCTTGCTGGAGGAATGCAGCCTGGAGCTGCAGGTGGGCGCCCCCCACGTGTTCTGGGAGCCGCAGGCCCAGGGCCCCACATGTGCACTCTACACCTCCCTGGCACTCCTGTCAGGGCTGAGCCGGAAGCCCCACTAGCCTGCACGCCTGCACAGCTCCCCGGCAGGGCAGAGCCTGTGTCCACCCCACTGCCAGCCCCAGGAAGGCAAAGAGCCCATGGAGCCAGGGAGTTGTGGAAACTCAATAAAGGTGATATATGAAGGAAGGCTGTCACTGAGTCTTTGAGGGGTCCTGGATCGGAGGTAGAGTGTGGAGGACAGGCGTCTGCCCATGAGCTTGGTCCTGCTCCACCACGGTACGAAGGGTGACCAGCCACATGGCCATGGGGGGGGGGGGGGGGGGGGGGGGGGGGGGGGGGGGGGGGGGGGGGGGGGGGGGGGGGGGGGGGGGGGTCGTGTGTCAGCTATTGAAGGGACCTCTGCTTCAGGGAACTTGGGACATATTGCCAAAGGCAGTGTGCCCACCCTGGGCACACAGGGGCTGGCGGGGGTTCTGGCATGGCTGACGAGCAGCCAGACCCTGAACTCCTGGGGCTACACAGGAGGCTCCTGGAGAAGTAGTGACCTATATGGAGGACACTGGACTTAAGCTGTTTCAACCAAATGCATTTGCTAAGAGCTAAGAGTCTGTCTGGGGTGAGGAGCCTCCTAGCCATGAGGTGCAGATCTCTGAGAGTTCAACAGGTCTCAGAACACACACTGAGTTCATCACTTGCTGGCACTCACAGCCGTGGTCCAGGGCTAGGTGGCGACCCGTGGTCCCAGATGCAGCCAGGCCAGAGTGATGCTGTCAAGCCTGGAGCGTGCACAGCCGGGAGAAACATGGCTTCCTTGGTGGGGACCAGAGTCTACCCACACAGTGTAGCCCAGCCTCCCACCCACTTCCCAGCACGCCATTGACAGCTGACCTGTAGGACTTGCTCAAGAGAAAGGACAGTAGATTTGGCCATGGCTGGGACATTAAACCCCCAAGAAAAGCCGGCATCCAAGCTCAAGAATGAAATTAATATTGAAACAGAAGACAGTGGACCCCAAATATCTCAGATCCAGTTACGGAAACCTCCTAGAAACCAGCCTCCCCCACACACAGTGAAGTGAGAAACTCAGTGCCCCGCAGGCCCGTGGTCCTCCTTTGAAAACCCTCTTTGGGCCCAGCCCGTGGCTCACTCGGGAGAGTGCGGTGCTGATAACACCAAGGCCACAGGTTCGGATCCCATATAGGGATGGCCGGTTGCTCACTGGCTGAGCGTGGTGCTGACAACACCAAGCCAAGGGTTAAGATCCCCTTACCGGTCATCTTTAAAAAAAAAAA
>NW_007728934.1:117138-120434 GCF_000696425.1 Galeopterus variegatus
GTGCTGACAACACCAAGGCCACGGGTTCGGATCCCTATACAGGGATGGCCGGTTCACTCACTCGGGAGAGTGCGGTGCTGACAACACCAAGGCCACGGGTTCGGATCCCTATACAGGGATGGCCGGTTCACTCACTGGCTGAGTGTGATGCTGACAACACCAAGCCAAGGGTTAAGATCCCCTTACCAGTCATCTTTAAAAAAAAAAAGAAAGAAAACTCTCTTTGGGGTGACTTGAAAGGCAAAACCAGGGTGAGTGGGAAGGGAACAGCCCAGGTCCCAGAAAGCTTGGAACGAGCTGGCACACAAGCACTGCTCCTGGGGCCTCGAGACCTTCAAGGCCAGCCCCACCCAAGTCCCATTTGGAGGGTCCAACTGTTGGCACTTGGGGTGAGGACCACCTGAAGGCTCCAGCAACACAGCCCATCTGAGAGCATTTGGATGTCAAGACCGAGACTGACCCAGCCTATGGCACGAGGGCCTCATGTGGAAACGGAGCGAACATGTGAGGGTCCAGCTGCCCCCTTGCCCTCCAACCCCAGCCCTCACTTGGAAGATTTACCACGGTAGTGGGGGGCTCTCTTCAGATGGATCTGATGGACCTGGGGGCCAGAATTATGGCATCACCATGTAGGGACCAGGCCACCATGCCACCTGGAGCCTCCCTGGAAATTCTAGCAGAGAAGTTGCTGTGGATCGATTGCACCGTGTCCCCCATAGTTCATACATTTGAAGCTTAATTGCCACTGTAACTCTTGAGGGTGGGAATTCCTATTAAGGTAATTGAGAGGTGAGGACTTGAAGAGGTGATTAGATTCTAGGACCATACTGTAGTGAATTAATGAATAATGGTGGTCAGGGGAGTGGTTCAGAGGGCTTTAAAAGGAGAGTGCCTGAGGAGCTCTCTCTCTCTCTGCTTCACCATTTTCTGCCACGTGAGACCCGTGCACTGCTGTAAAGTCACCACTAAAGAGTCTCGCCAGATGTGTTCCCTGGACTTTGGACTTCTCAGCCTCTGAAACTGTAAGCAATAAGCTTTGTTTCCTTTATAAAATACTCAGTTCCGTGTATTTTGTTACAAGCAACAGAAGTAGACTAATAAGGAAATCCCCCAGAATTGTCACACCTCAGAGGCCACGGAGACTTTGCGTGAACCTCACACACCCTGGCGGGGGTCTGGCCAACCGCTGGCTGCTGGGTGGGGGCCAAAGCAAGGCGCGAGTGTGTTGTGCAACAGACAGCCTGCGCTCCAGACAGCCTGCTCCAGAGGGGCACAGGCTTGCTGGGCACCGTGGAGGCGGGCGAGGAGAGGAGGGGAGCTGCCTGTCACCGCAGCTGCCTCCCTGCCTGAGTCCCCATCTGAGAGTGGGCTCTGCCTTGCCTTGGGTTTCTCCACTGGCCCATCTAGCCATGCTCTGGGGTGTGGACAAGCCTGTGCCTGGTGGGAGGCGGGGCCATGGCTTGCTCACCCCTGGGGTCTGGCTCCTGGGTTGCACGGAGAGGGGGAGGCCAGACGTGCTTCTCTCTTTGGGGCTGCTGCCGAGGAGATCCATCTGGGACATGTCCTGAAACCCAGCCCTGTGCTTGTGCCAGGGCCAGTCCTGGAAGGTTCAGACTCCCAGACAGGTAACTGGCTTGAGAATGCCCTGAAGGCCAGCACAGCTGTCCGAAATGCTTCCACTCAGGTCCCTTCCTTCCCTCTTCCTCCACTGGTGGGCTGGAGGCCTCCTGATCTCTCCAGCCTATCCCCTGATACATTTCTTGAACTCATACGCCAAACCTTACCCCCTAGCTCCACAAAGACCCATGACCTTGGCTTCACCTTAACCTGCCCTGAGAATGACCTATGAAGAGACCCTAACCCCAGTCCTGACTGAGCTCTGACCCACGCATTCAGTGCAGGTCGGGCCCTGGCACAGCTTCTCTAAGCCTGCCACCGGGCTAGCCTCGCCTTCGGCCACACGCTGCCCTACCTATCGCCCCAGCCCTAGCGCATCATAGCCACACTCTCAGACGGATGCCCAACCCTTCAATCCATGCATGTTTATTTCATTATTTTGTTTTGGTGGCCGGCCAGTACAGGGGTCCAGCCCTGGACCCTAATGTTACCAGCACCACACTCTAACCAACTGAGCTCCTCATTCGTGTCCATTTTAAAAGTTTTCCATGTGGGTGCTGGGGAGACTGGGGAAGCAGGACCTCATGGCTGCCCCCGAGGGGCCCCAGGCTGGGGGAACAGCCCCAGCCCTGTGTGTATGAGGAGGGGGCCTTGAGAGGGGCCTCGAAGGATGAGAGGACACTTCAAGGCAGGCCCTCTAGAATCTGCCCAGGTACATGCACATAAGGGCGAAATCACAGTTTCAGAGGTTCCCAGAGGGGTCTCTCCCTAGTGTGTAGTCATGTCCCCCTAACTCAGCCCTGTGCAGGGTGCTGGATGTTGCCACCAGAGCTCAGTCTGGTGGGGGTGGGGATGCCGGCACCCACACCTGAACCCACAGGTGCAATCCAGGCCTGTGCTGTCCAGCAGGGAGGGGGATCAGGGATGTCTTCAAGGCCATGCTCGGGGGGGGGGGGGGTCCGGGGGTTCTTCAGGGGCCCGCGGGGGGGGGGGGGGGGGGGGTTCTGACATGATGGCTGGGCTGAGGGGTGACAGCAGGCATAAACAGGAGAACAGGTTGGTGCCTCTCAAGTGGAGAGGACTGGGGCCAGCAAGGAATGAGGCACGGAACAGGTGATGGCTGCTGGGGCGGCAAAAGGTGCCAGGGCAGCAGGAAGGCCTTACAGGCAGGAAAGCTGGCAGGAGGCAGAGGGTCACGAAGGGGGCAGGAGGGGAGCCTAAGGTGGCACCAGCTTCAGTGTCCCTCACCACACCTGGACTGGGGAGGCCAGTGCCAGGCCCAAGGGTGCAAAGATCTGGGAGTACAGACAGCAGGACAGACCGGGGACAGATGGAGCCATGAGTGCAAGTGAGGGGCTGAGGATGAAATGGTGCTCGGACAGAAGGTGCTGCTGTCCCTCTCGGTCATAGGGCTCTCGGGTGGTGCTCCCCTGAAGAGGGATCCCAGGAAAGTCGGGCACTGGTGTCCAGCACCAGGGTCAGGGCACCCCTCAAGCAGGGCCTCTTCTGCAGATTTACGCCCCGCGGGGACCTGAGACTGGGCACGGGGTCAGGCTCGGCGGGGTCCGGAGCAGCCCCAGCGGCCCGCGAAGCTCCGGCGCTGGAAGGGGCTGTTTGCGTAGACAGGCGGCGGCCGGGCGGGGCGCGCGCGGCGCCGGGCGAGGCGGAGCAGGCGGGGG
>NW_007728934.1:120630-122106 GCF_000696425.1 Galeopterus variegatus
TGAGGCCTCGAAGGTGGTGGTCGGCGTGCGCCACCATGGCACTGAGCAAGGCGGAAAGGGAGCTCTCCCTGCACGTGGGGCCTCACCCCTCGAGAAGCCCTTCCCCGACCACCCTTACGCCCCTGCCTCTTCCATCAACCCCTGTCCCCGCACCTGGCCAACAGCGAGCCTGGCGGGGGCCACGGGGTCGGCCCTGCGCGCGGGCCAGCAGCGCCACCTGCTGGGCGGACACATGCGCCGCGGCGGCCACGGCCGGCTCCGGGTCGCCCTGCAGCTGCCCTAGGTCTGCGCCGAGGAGGCGGCTCAGGCAAGGAGGTAGGGGCGCCCGGACGCCCACCCATCCACTGCCGTCCAATCCACCCTCGCACCCGCCCGCTCTCCTGGACCCCCCGTCCTGACGAGTCGGGTCCTCACCCTGGAACAGGGAGTCCAGCAGGTCCTGGTTGATGCGGTTGGGGCTGGCGTGATGGACGAGGAAACCTGGGCCAAAGCAAACCCATGAGCACTGGCCCTGCGGCCCAGCAGGAAAGGGCTGGCCCAGCTCCCAGAGCCCTGGTGCCAGGAACAGTGTGACCCCCGACTGCATCACCTATGAGCACGGTGGCTGCACGGCGCAGGGGGTCCTGCGGGCTCCGCAGGTAGCCCTGAGTCTGGCTCAGGAAGCTGGGAATGTGGCTCGGGTACCGCTGAACCTGGGGACAGAAGGGTTTGTGGAAGGACCGAAGGGCCAATCCTGCATGGAGAGGAGGCTGCAGAGGCGGACCCAGGGTCTGGGGTTCCCAGGGCAGGGCGGCATGGTGTGACGCCTTGGTCCTGCCACATTGTGACACCAATGGTCAGGTTTGGCTGGGGTGGAGACTCAATTCTGGGGGCAGTGGCCCTGGCGAATGCTGGCACAAGTGGGCAGCTGACAGAATCCCCCATGCTCACTGCTTCCTCCACTGACCAGGCGGTGGCAGACGCAGCTTAGGGCCTCAGGGCTGTCGTAGTGGGCCACAGTGACCATCTCCTCCAGCAGGCCCCAGCGAAGGGCCTGGTTGCAGCGGGCCAGGGTCCACTCTGAGCTCTGGGATAGGGGAAGGGAGTAGGGTTAGGGGCCCAGGAAGTGGCAAGAGGTGAGAAGGTGGCCAGGATGAAGGGTGTGAGAAGAGCCCAGGGCAGCCCAAGGGAAGACCGGGCCCCTGGGAGCCCATGCTGCATGCACCTGAGGTCCTCGGGAGAGTCCCTGACCTGTAATACCCGGAGGGGCGGCAGGTGGGAGTGGGGGGTGTCGGATGAGACGGGGGTGAAACGGTCTGGGCGAGGGGGGCGGCTGACCTCAGCAGCATCCCGGCTGGGGTCGTGCAGGCGCAACAGCAGAGGCACGAGACTCCGTAGCACCAGCTTCCGCAGGGGGCCGCGGAGCCCCACCCGGAGCCCACCCCGGCCCCGCCTCACCAACGTCCCGAGGAGCCCGACCGCCGAGGCGCGGACCGC
>NW_007728934.1:122973-131379 GCF_000696425.1 Galeopterus variegatus
CGCGCGTCGCCCTCGCCCAGCGCGCCCAGGAGGGCTGGCAGCAGCGGGCTCACATGCCGCACCTGCTGGGGCAGGGACTCGTGGTCGGCGCCTCGCAAACCCCGGCCCGGCCCCGCCTGGCCCCCGGCCCTCACCTTCCCGCGATTCAGCACGAGGTGGCCGAGGCCCAGCAGTCCCAGCCAGCGCACGGTGGGCTCGGGGTCGCCCTGCCAGGTGCGGAGCCGCTCCAGGATGACCTCCTCCCGCAGGAGCCGTGCGGTGGGCCGGCTCTGCAACAGCTAGGCGAGACGCACGGCGTCAGCAGGCTCTCGGTCCCCGCGCAGGCAGGCGCCACCACACGGGGATCCGGTCCGCGGCCACCCCTCAGCTCCCATGTGGGACACAGGCTCACCCCGGTGAAGAAGGCCATAGCCGTGAGGCGCTGCGGGTCGTCAGCGCTGCGCAGCCGGGGAAGCAAGTCTGCGAAGAGGCCTCGAAGGTGGTGGTCGGCGTGCGCCACCATGGCACTGAGCAAGGCGGAAAGGGAGCTCTCCCTGCACGTGGGGCCTCACCCCTCGAGAAGCCCTTCCCCGACCACCCTTACGCCCCTGCCTCTTCCATCAACCCCTGTCCCCGCACCTGGCCAACAGCGAGCCTCCTCCTGGCCGGCTGTCCTGGGACCCCTGCTCACCTGGCCAGCAGCAGCACGCCCTCCAGGTGGGTGTGGGCTCCCACCAGCCTCCTCCAGCCTCCTGCCTGCTCCATGCATGTGACCACCATGCGGCAGCCATCCCCAGTGAGCAGGGCCTTCAAGGCTTCCACCGCGCAGCTGGAGGTGGAGGCAGCGGGCGAGTGGGCCGTGAGGGTCGGGAGGGTGCTGGGCCGTCCCCCCTTTCCCCGGTGTCACCTCTCACCTGGCGTGGCTGTGCGGTGGCCCTCTGTGGGACGGGGCCCAAGTCTTGGGGGTGTCAGGGGAGCGCGTGCCGCGAGCCAGCTCGTGCAGCTGTGTGACCAGCGCGAGCAGCAGGTGCGGGTAGAAGCCCCGCGTGGCCCCCACGCAGCCCGACACGGCCAGCATCTCCCCGAGAGCACGCGTGGCCTTTATACGAAGTTATGCGAGACGCACGGCGTCAGCAGGCTCTCGGTCCCCGCGCAGGCAGGCGCCACCACACGGGGATCCGGTCCGCGGCCACCCCTCAGCTCCCATGTGGGACACAGGCTCACCCCGGTGAAGAAGGCCATAGCCGTGAGGCGCTGCGGGTCGTCAGCGCTGCGCAGCCGGGGAAGCAAGTCTGCGAAGAGGCCTCGAAGGTGGTGGTCGGCGTGCGCCACCATGGCACTGAGCAAGGCGGAAAGGGAGCTCTCCCTGCACGTGGGGCCTCACCCCTCGAGAAGCCCTTCCCCGACCACCCTTACGCCCCTGCCTCTTCCATCAACCCCTGTCCCCGCACCTGGCCAACAGCGAGCCTCCTCCTGGCCGGCTGTCCTGGGACCCCTGCTCACCTGGCCAGCAGCAGCACGCCCTCCAGGTGGGTGTGGGCTCCCACCAGCCTCCTCCAGCCTCCTGCCTGCTCCATGCATGTGACCACCATGCGGCAGCCATCCCCAGTGAGCAGGGCCTTCAAGGCTTCCACCGCGCAGCTGGAGGTGGAGGCAGCGGGCGAGTGGGCCGTGAGGGTCGGGAGGGTGCTGGGCCGTCCCCCCTTTCCCCGGTGTCACCTCTCACCTGGCGTGGCTGTGCGGTGGCCCTCTGTGGGACGGGGCCCAAGTCTTGGGGGTGTCAGGGGAGCGCGTGCCGCGAGCCAGCTCGTGCAGCTGTGTGACCAGCGCGAGCAGCAGGTGCGGGTAGAAGCCCCGCGTGGCCCCCACGCAGCCCGACACGGCCAGCATCTCCCCGAGAGCACGCGTGGCCTGCGGAGCAAGCGGCCCACTCAGGTCTGGGGCGCGCCCGGAGCCGTGACGGGGACCAGAGGGTCAGGCGAGCCGCAGACGGGACGAGGACAAAGCCTCGGACAAGCGCGGGACGTTCTGGACTCGCGCGACTCAGGCGTGAACCTGCTGTCCCCCCGCCCGCCTGGGCGGCGGGACTCACTCGCCCCCTCCGGCCGCGCCGCGCCCCCTGGCGGTGAGGCCGGAGCCACCTACCGCCAGCGCCTGCAGCTGGGGCCCCGCCGCGCCCTTCAGCGCCCACAGCAGCTGCACCAGCACCTGCCCGTTCACACGCTGGTTCCGGCTGAGGCTGCGCCACAGCTCGGCCGCCGCCCTGGGGGGACGGGGGCCCAGAGTGAGAGGAGGGCCTGGTGCGGGGCCGGGTACTGAAGGGACGCCGCCGTCCCCAGGCCGGGGTGGAGGCGGCCGCTCGGACTCCAGCAGGGCAGGGGTAGGTGAACCATCCCCCACCTGCCCTCCCCCTACCCGTTAAATCCCGGGGAAACAAAACAAACGGCAACTGCGCAGACCACAACAGAGCCGGTCTTGGAGACCAGTGGCCCTGTCGGGTCAGCGACAGTGAAACAAACCTGGCGTCATGAAAAGTCACCGGTAGAGAATAAAACCAAAGATAATTTCTCCTGGGGCGATTTCACCAAAGAGCCAGGGGAGTTCAGGGCACGGAAGCCACCAGGCTCGCTCAGCCCTCCGGAGGGCACCCCAGGCTGGTGTCCCGGGGCGGGAACCCAGCATCCAAGACCCCGGGGCAGGAGGGCTGGGGGAGTTCGCTGCACTATAGAGAGGGTGGAGGCGGAGGGCAGAGGGCAGGGGACGGAATTCGGAGGCGCTGTCCCCTGAACAGCCCGCCCGCCCTCCCATCCGGGGACAAGAGTCCACGGCCAAGCGGGAACGGGGAAGGAAGCCGCGTGGGGGCCGCGGGCTGCGACCAGGCGGGGCGGGAGGGGCGGGTTACCGGTCCGGGGGCAGCGAGCGCGGCAGCAGCGCGCACACCACGTCCCGCGCGTGCTCCAGGGCCAGTGCGCTCAGCACCCGCAGGGCCGCCCGCCGGGGCCGCCCCTCGGCCAGGCTGGGCACTTGCGCCAGCAGCCCACGCACCAGGGCATGGACCTGGCGCGGAGGGGACAGACGTCAGCGGCCAGGCCTCCTCGCCCCCACCCCCCGTACATTAGCCTCTGTCCGGCACCCCACCCCCACCCGGCAGGAGCATCCCGAAGGGGCGCCTGCGGTAGGCTTCACCCTCCAACTCTCCACTTTGAAGCTGGACCCAGCATGAGTCTCTAGGGTACGAGGCGCTGACCTGGTCCTCCAACCGCTCCCCTCGGGCCTCCAGGGCTGAGGACAGGGTGAGCGCTGTCGCCTGAGTCCCTGCAAAGCCGGCCTCCTCCAGGCAGGCAGCGGTGTACAACGCAAGGTCAGCAAGGGTCCCCTGATCCCAGGAACGCTGAGGGGCCAAAGGCAGGGTGGTTGGGGCGTATGAAGTCCCCAAACCTCTCCCAGCTCTCCTCCCAGTCTCCCAGCCCTCCGAAACCCCCATGTCCCTCTCTTGCTCCCCAGCCCGTCTAACTCTCCAGTCACTTCCCGCAGCTCCCACCCCTTTTTTCCCCCAGCTCCAGCAGCCCTCTGTCCACCTAGGGTCTGAGTGAGCTCAGATGAGCCGTGCCCCCGCCCCGCCCATCCCCATGGCCTCCCTTCCCTCACCACTCACCTGCTGAGGTCCCTCAGGGGCTGGCTCCTGGGCACTGTGGGGGGAGCAGGGCTCACTGCCAGAGGTGGGGGCAACAGCCCCACTTCCAGGCTCAGCCTCAGAGGTGGGGGTGGCTGCCTGGGTCTGGGACTCAGCCTCAGGTTCGATATCCCTGGGCTCCAGCAGAGGGCCGGTGGAAGGGGGTCCCAAGGGCTGCCCTTGGCTGGCCCGGATCCCTTCAGCCAGAGCTGTCAGGGTCAGGGCCCCCACAGGGCGCCCGCGGGCCCGGCCCCACACACCCCCAGCCATGGCTGCCCCAGCCCTTAACACACTCCACTGCTCCTCCCGGGAAGTCGTGCCCAGGCTTGACCTAGAAGCAAGCCCCGGGCGGGACCACGGACAGGTGTGGTGGCGTGTGCGTGCGTGAGCGTGTGCGCTGTGTGTACTGGGGGGGGGAGAGCTGGGAAGCCACATGGATATGTCCTGGCCTGGCACCTGCTGTGGGCTTGTGAGGGGCCGTCGTGTCCAGGCTGCTGGAGGTGAGTGGCCAGCTGAGGCCTGTGCATCTGTGGCCTGGCCCCGCCCACGAGGGCTCTGGGAAGGGGCATGACCCCTGGGAGACGGTGGATCAGCAGAGCAGGGGAGAAGGGCCCTTGACCTTAACTTTCGGTACCCTTGGCTGGGGGCCCAGGGTAGTGTGTGGACAGCCCTGAAGAGGTCCCAGCAGGGTCCAGGAGTCTGGGCCCAGCCCTGAGCCGAGGCCTTGTCTGATTCAGACCTGAAGCAGCAGTCGGGTTTGGGGCTGGGCCAGCCCCCCTGCATTCCAGCCCAGCCAGCCAGCCTGAGGATGGGCACGACTGGGTGAACTGTGACCATCTCTGAGCGCGAGGCAGCCTGGGGATGGAGCAAACAGAGCAACAGCAGCCGCTGCCTCTTACAGGTGCCATCGTGGTTGGGGTGGGCTTTGTGGGTCCTGGCCAGTTCTGAGCTGGTGTTCCCCACCCCAGCTGGGTCCTTAGGAGTGCACAGCCGAGACAGGTGCCCCGTAGGTGGCTGGGGCATAGTGTATTCTGCCCAGTGTGTGTGCATATGAGTCTGTATTTCTCTCCCAGTTCATGGTCCCCAGGGCTGGCCTGACTAGGCCTCTGTCCCAAATCCCAACACCCCACCCAACCACACAGTGGGCGCTGCACAGCCCTGAGCCCCAGGAGCCAGATGAGCTGGTCCGGCAGAATACCTGGGCAGGCGGAAGTGCTCCCGGAAGCATCCCAGACAATCGGCATTCCCCCCACACCCTTGCCTGCCTGTGCCACCTCAGGCTGCCTGTAGAGGACAGGCCCAGGCCCCCAACCTATGTCTCCTGCCAAGCCTAGAACCTCTCTCCTGAGCGGTTCCTCTGGAGCCCTGAGATCACTAACTTTCCTGCATAAAGGCAGGGCCAGCCCAGAGCATGGCCAAGGGAACTGTGGCTACCCTAGGACCTACTGGCCAGGTGTCTGGAGGTGAGCCAGCTCCTGGAGCAACTCCCTGGCAAACTTCTTTGCCAGCCTTCCACCCACTTCTCTGGGCTTCTGTGTCAGGAGTTAAGGCTCTAAGGCTAGGGCTTGGCCAGGCCACGACAGATGCCAAGGTCTGGCACGGCTCGCAGCAGCAACAGCAGGGAC
Source organism: Galeopterus variegatus (assembly GCF_000696425.1). NCBI lineage: Eukaryota > Metazoa > Chordata > Mammalia > Dermoptera > Cynocephalidae > Galeopterus > Galeopterus variegatus. The sequence continues at coordinate 128,251 of NW_007728934.1, forward strand.
AACCTGGGCTTTCCTCTTGGCTTGGGAAGCCTGAACTGTCTCTACTGACCTTCAGCCTGGGGGTAGTGCCCTGGGCAGATGTGGGAGCTAGGGCCATGCTTGGACACTCCATTTGGCACCCATCCCCACCCTTTGGCCCCACCCTTCCCAGCCCGCCTGTAGCAGGGAGAGGTCTCCTGCAGAGTCCCACTTTTGAGGGGGACACCCAGGCCCTCCCTCCACCTGTGGTTCTGTCTGCTCGTGTCAGATCGGGCTCCCCACAGCCCAGCTCCCGAGCCTGGGGTACGCCTCACCACCCTCCAGGCCTCAGCACAGGGCTGTCTCCCCACCCAGGCTGGGCTTGTGCTTTCCTGGGGTCAGGAACCCTTGCTCCGATTCTTGACTCCAGCCCAGCATTGGAGGCCCTGGGGGGCCAAGTGAGCGGCGGGCTGGACAAACAAATGACACTGACACGTGACAAGTTATGGGGGACAGAGAGTGACTCTTGTTGTCTCCAGGCAGCCCCGCACCACTGAGATTCTCACTGGGGACCTCCAGCACTCAGACTGTCCACTAGGGCCCGCAGCTTCTCAGACAGCGCCACCTGCAGGGAGAAGACGAGGGAACTGGTGGAGGCTGTGGAGGGCAAAGGGCACCCAGGGCAGTTGACGATGTGGACCCTCTGCCCACCTGGTACGGTGCAGGGCTCTGCAGCTGTCTGTGCGCAGGGCTGAGGCGGCTCAGGGACAGCTGGGCAAAGGCTCTAGACTCTGCCAGAGATGGGAGCGGCTCGCACAGCTGGGGGAAGAGGGAAGGAAAGGGGAAGCTCAAAGGCTGGCTCGGGGTCAGGGCTCATTGGTGATAAAAGTGCAGACTGAGGAGTGGGCAGGGGCAGTCACCTGTCCCTGCTGAACCCAGAGGCGCAGCAGCGGCTCCACATGGGCTGGCATCACAGTACAGGGCTCCTGGGCCCCTAGAGGCCAAACTCTCAGCTCCTGCCCAGCCTGGGGCGGTGGCTCTTCTACCAGCTGCAGCACGTCCAACAGCATCGACCCTGTGCAGGTGGGGGCAAGAATGATGTGGAGGACCTGGGGCTTTCAAGGGGGACAACAGGGCAGTGGGAGGGGCTCACCATCAGAGCCCAGGAGCCGGAAGGCGGCCTTGCTCCCGGGCAACGTCTGCTTCTCGGGGTCCTCGGTCAGCTTCATCCGTGGCTGGCCTCCCACAGATACCAGCTGCAGGGAGAGGGTGTTGGGATGGCTGAACCCTCATCCGCTACCACCCAGGATCCCCCAGACTCACCCCCACCTGGGCCCCTGACACTGTCCCCACCTTGTAGACACAGCCCAGGGAAGGCTGTTGGGGGCAGGTGACCACGCTGGTGCCAATGCCAATGACGTCCACCTCACTGCCCTGGAGGGGAGAGGAGGTGGGACAACCCAGTCCAGCTGGGACCTGCAGGGGCCCTAGGGCCCTCCCAGCTACCCTCTGCCTGCCCTCTCCTCCACCCCACCTCCTGGGCCAGCCGGGCCAGCGCCTCCTCATCAACGTTGTTGCTAACTGCGATGGGAACTGACTCCAGCCAGGGTATCTGGAACCTGCAATGTGGGTGGAGGGGGAGACAGCCCCTCAGATGTTCCTGATTCACCCTGGTCTCCCTCCGTCCTGTGAGCCACACCCACCCTCATACTTTGCTTAGGATTCCCGTAGGTGACCCCACCCCTCACCTCCCTGCCAGGGCCTGCCATGCTGTTTCTGAAACTAGACCAGAGTTCCTGATTGCCCCATCCCCATATCCCACCTCCCCAACGGGTTTCCCAGCAGGAACACCCCCTCCTGGGGGAACTCACTGGGCCGCAATGGTCCGGAAGACCCTGCGGGTCTCCTGGGCCTGCTGAAGCAGGTCGCCACTGTCCAGCCTCACGCCCACTGCCCGGTAGCCCAGCTCCCCCAGTGCCAGGGCTACCGCCAGGAAGTTGGGCAGACCACTCCTGCAGACATGCACAAGGGGATCAGGGGGCTGCACTGCTGTGCAGAGCCCACCCCTGGGGGAATGCCTGGGACTCACCTCTGCACACTATAGGAGTCCAGCAGGCCCTGGAAGGCCCGGGGAAAGGCCAGAGCATAGGCCACGAAGGCCGCCCGCTCCCCAGGGTGTGGCTCCTGTGCCCCCAGCCCCAGGTGGGCACAAACGCGCTCCAGCCACACTTTTACGCTGGCAGCCAGGTCCACCCGGGGGCCCTTACCGGCAGCTGGAGCCAATGTCTGTGGAGAGGGGTCAGTGACCGATGGGCCCAGAGTGCAGTGTGAGGCCTGGGTTAGCCGGGCTCATCCTGGGCTGAGGACAAAGGTGACGCGGCCTGCGTCCCAGCTTCCCAGGCAGAATTAGGGCTACCTGCCAGGGCGCCCCCACCAGGGTGCACACCTGCGCCTGGCCCACCCATCCCCTGGACAAGGGCTGGCTTCGGGGATCTGCCTCTGGAGTTCAGCTGGGGTGAGAAGTGCTACTGACCGGGTCAGGGGGCACCTCACTGCCTGAAAAGGAGGTGACGAAGGAGTGGGCCAGGGTCCCGGCCACAGGCACGCCCCGCAGCTGCCCGGCCAGCACGTTGCTGCTGCTGTCGAAGCCTGGGCGAGGGAGTCAGTCAGGCGGGATTGGGGGACCCCGGGGGTTGGGGCCGCCGCCTTCTCCAGCCCTGGCCCTGCCCCGCCGCAGGCGCTCACCGCCTAGGTAGCTGTAGGTGGAGGCCGTGAGGCCCCCGTCTGGGCCCTGAGCGCGCCGCAGCCCCAACTCTAGCAGCCGCTTCTCCGGCCCGGCTATCAGGCGCAGCCGCGCTGCGTTGGTGGCTACGAGGCTGTGGGGACCAAGGGGCCAAGGTGGGGGTCAGGAAGCCACATGAGCGGGCGGCGTTGCTGGGGCCGGGGGTTCGGCCCCAGAGCTCCACCCTCACCCCTCGCCCGGCCCGCCCTGGGCCCCCACGTGGCGGGGCGGCGGCCGGCCCTCGAGGGCCCGCCCACCTGGCGTAGCTGAGCAGGCAGAGCAGCGGCGTCTCCAGGAGTTGCAGCAGCAGGAGCGGCCCCGACACCTGCAGCAGCGGCACCTGCGGGGAGGGCGGTCAGTTGCGCGCAGCGGCCCCGCGCCGCGCCCCA
>NW_007728934.1:131664-132755 GCF_000696425.1 Galeopterus variegatus
GGTCCCGCTCCGCCGCCATCTCGCTCCGAACGCCCCGCCCCCGTGACGCGCCCAAGCACGGGGCACCCCAGCCGCTGGGGTGGAAGGCGGAGCGTCGCCTGGTGAGCGCACAGGGCGGGCCCGTGGTCACCGGACGCTCTAGGGGGACGCGTGTCTGCTCCCACCGGTCTCCCCAGCTCTTAGCTCCCCACCCCACGTCAGGGCCGACGGCCTTATTGAGCACAGCCCGGTTCTGGTCACCTGGGAGGTTCCCCCCGCCACTACCCCCGGCCTGTGTCCCTCCCGGTCGGGAAACAAGGTACAGCTTAGGACTTGCCAGGGGTGGAGAGGGTAGACCGGACAAATCCAGCCGTACTTCACCCCAGCCCCGCCCACCGGACACTGGCCCGGAAGAAGCAGAACAGAGGCGTCGTGGGAGTGGCGCAGCTGCTGCGCTGGGACACGGGGAACCCAGGAGAGGCCCCAACAACTATGTTGCTCAGGAAGAAGCTGGTACCCAGGAAACGGAGAAGGGGCCGTTTGCCCACACCCACAGTTGGCACCAAAAGGCCCTCCATGACTAAGGCCCAGTCAGGGTCCCAGGGTGGTGGCTTTTGTGGGACCCCACACTGAGCCCCACAGGAAGGGCTCTAAAACTTTGAGGGCAGAGTCAGGACCTCATCACTGAGGGGGGCAATCCATTCCCTTGTGTCCAGGGGCCCCCAGGACATCAGCTCTGATGGGAAGTAGCCATACCCCACCCCCTTTCACCATTCCCAACACTGGCTATGTCACCAATCCAGGGGAGGAACCACCAAAGGACAGGGCACTGACCACACAGCTCAACGGGGGAGGAGGCAGGCAGGGTGGCAGGGCACAACTCCAGAGCCCAGCTGGCCATATTCCGGCCACCCCAAAACATGATGGGAATGGGCTGGGGCCCAGGTGGCCAGCAGATCAGGGGGAAGTGCCCCAGAGGACTGAAGTGGCAGGCACAGGGCTGGGGCCACACAACCTTGCAGAGCTAAGGGGAGAAGTCCAGGCTTCGTCCTAGAGACAGTGGGAGCATGCAGGATTTCAAACTGGTCAGACCTGGGGGGGGGGGGGGGGGG
>NW_007728934.1:133049-161949 GCF_000696425.1 Galeopterus variegatus
GGGGGGGGGGGGGGGGGGAGGTGACACCCGCTGGGACCTCTCTTCCCTGGACACTTCCAGCTTGCACTTTTGCTCCCTGGGGGGCAGAGTGAGGAAAGGTGGCCCCTCTGCAGTTAATGACCGAACAGACTGTTTCTGGCTTTAGCCTGAACTGGACTTGTCACTTGCAAAGAAAATCATGAAGACTGAGAAGGCTGGAGCAGAGAGAGGCCACATAAGACTGTGGAGAGGCCAAGAGGAGGATGGGGGTGGGCACTGGGACCACCGTGCAGGGAGGTGAAAGCAGGTGCAGGCCTGGGGCCTGGCAGAGTGCTGCCCCCAAAATGACCAGCACAGGAGCCAGAGCGCCAGAGTCTCAGTCTTTAATCACCAGAGGGCTGCACACACACGCTCACGCTCGGGTTTCAGATCTTGTTGAAAGCGGCAATGTCCACACTCTGCACCTAAGGAGAGGTGGAGGGCGATTGTCATGGGGTCGTTTCCCTGAGGCCCACCCACTCCTGTTCCCTGCCTGGCCAGCAACCTACTCTTCAGTAGGACTCACTCCCCACTGACTGGGGCAGCAGGTGCGGGGCATGAGGCCCCCAGGGTCAGCCCAGTCTCCTCTCCCTGCCCATGTGGCCCCAACTCCATATCCCCGGCACTTACGTGCTCCTCAAACTTCGTGATCTCCTCTTCCAGCAAGTCAGTCCCCACCTTATCGTCCTCCACCACACACTGGATCTGCAGCTTTCGGATGCCGTAGCCCACGGGCACCAGCTTGGAGGCCCCCCAGACTAGCCCATCCAGCTGGATGGAGCGCACACAGGCCTCCAGCTGGGCCATATCTGTTTCATCATCCCACTGTTGGAGAAAGAGGAAGGAAAGGCTGGGGTCAGCCATCCTCAGAATCCTCCAGAACTCCAGGGGAGGACCTTGGAGCACATAATTATTCCTTTAATGAGCACTCAGAAAAGTCCAAATTTATACCTACCCTGCCTCCAAGTTTCTATTTTTATCCCAAGATTTCTCAACTTGGCTTTAAAATCCCACCCGGACCCAAGAGGGCAGGGGGAGGGTCAGAGTCTGGGCCTCCAGGGCAGCCACAGGCCCCCACTGGCAGCGAAGGCACAGGCCGGCTGGCCTCCGCGCAGACCCAAATCCCACCCGGACCCAAGAGGGCAGGGGGAGGGTCAGAGTCTGGGCCTCCAGGGCAGCCACGGGCCCCCACTGGCAGCGAAGGCACAGGCCGGCTGGCCTCCGCGCAGCCCCGCCCAGCCCCACTCACGGGTTTGACGTCCAGGAGGATGGAGGACTTGGCCACCAGCACAGGCTTCCTGGCCTTCCTCTCTGCGTACTGCCGCAGCCTCTCCTCCCGCAGCCGTGCCGCCTCCTTGTTCTCCTCCTCCTCATCACTGCCAAACAGGTCGATGTCATTGTCCTCATCGTCCTCTGCTGGCGTAGCTGCCTTCTTGGCCAGGGGCTCCACTTGGCGCATGGGAGACACATGCTGCCACAGGGGAGGAGAGGCTGAAACCCAGTCGGTGCCCCAGAGCTGCCTGGGTGGGTTGCCAACCAGCTCCCTCCTCAGCCAACTGTCGGAAAAGCCGCCCGAAGAGGACAGTGGTTAGGTGCCCAAGCTGTGGCCCTGGGAGATGGGGACTATCCCACCCTGCCCTGGGCTTATCTTGGGCATCACTGTAAACCTCACTGTGCCTTGAGGACACCAGGCCCCCAGCCTCCAGCTCCTCTACAGTGCCCGGTCTTGGGGAGTGTGCTCACCTGGGTCTGTGGGGCTGTGGCCCGGTGGGTGGGCGAGCTCTTCTCCAGCAGGCTCAGCCGGGCCTCCAGCTTGGAGATGGCCTGCTGCAGGTCTTGCACCACTGCAGGGACAAGGGGGACACAGGTCAGGTGGCAGGGGCTGGTGTGGGCCTCCCACCCACCAGGCCCCTGCCTCACCGCCTCGCAGGTTCTGGTTCTCCACTTCCAGGCTGGCGATCCTGACAACAAGCTCGCTGTGGTCGCCACCAGGCCCGCTGGAGGCCCCGGGGCCTGAGCTCTGCAAGGCACGGGGAGTGGGGAAGGGCTCAGTACCCCAGCCTGCTCTCAGGGTCCCCTCATTCACAGCTGCTCAGAAGCAGAACCCTGAGGTTCCTGTCAGCCCCACTGGGTCCAACTGCTGTGCTCAGGACTGTGTTGGAACTCACAGTAGGAAAACTCAGGTGAGGGAGAGCAGGAAGCCCCTCCCTGTCTAGCATTGAAGGCCTGTTGACCTCAGGAAGGGTGGCTTCTACAGACCATGGTGACGTTTTCAGCCAAGCAGAGGGCCGAGGACAACCCAGACACCAGGTGGTGCAGAGCTCAGAGCCATGGCTGCTGTTCCCCAGTGGGGTCCCATCCAGCAGCCAAACTCAGAAGCTGGGTGGGGTGCGGCAGGACTTACAGTCTTAGGGGCAGCCTGACTCAGAGCCTCGGCAGGGCAGAAAGATGGAGCATGCTGTGCGGGATGCAGCCAGCCCAGCGCCTGGCACACACCTCCGCCTGGCTCACTGAACCAGCCTCTGAAGGCTCTGGGAGGCACAGTCGGCCACAGCTCAGCCTGATTTACCCCTGGGGACCCAGCTAGGCTTCTAGCTTCCTGTCTCCAGATGCTACCCAGTCCTCAGGGATCTGTACACATACGTGAGGACCTTTAACACGGCCCACACCCAATGGGACAGCTCTGAAGACAGTGCACCTGGCCGCACAGAGGTCCCAGCCTGACCCCCTCAGCAGGCCCCCATCCCAGGGCTTCCTTGGGGTGTGACTCAGCAGATGAACCCAGTCTCTGTAGCAGGCAGCAGACACTCTCACAGGCCCTTACCTGCTGGCCCTGCCCCTGGGGACCTCCTGTCACAGCCCTTGGCACAACCAACACTGAGTGGCCACCCCTTGAGCACAGGCAGGAGCCAGACACTAAGGGTGCAAGGGCTGAGCCCTGCAGAGCAAGCTCTAGGCAAGGACGGGATCAGAGCAGAGCTGAGAGAAAGTGGGCAGGGCTGGCAGAGACCCTGAGAGCCCCTGGGGCAGAAGGTGGAGCACCAGAGGCCCACGTTTGGGGGAGGGCGGTGTGGAGACCCTCAGCAGAGCTCCTGAGGGAGCGGGGTTGTGCCCTCAGAAGCTTTAGCACCTTCCCCAGAGTCAGAGCCTGGGAGCAGCAGGGCCAGGGCACTGGGGGCCTCACTCACCCCACACAGCAGGCCTGAGGACAGGGAAAAGGTCCCCTCTGAAAGAGGCACCAAATCAGCACGCGACCTGGGGAAGGGCTGGCAGGGAGGGGACCTGGCAAGGACACGGCTGGGAGGCCCTGGGTTGCAGGATGGGGCAGTGGGGGTCGTTTCACTATTGCCTGGCTCTGCATGCCACCGGCCAAAGCCATAGCTCTCAGGCCAGCGCTGGAGCCTCCCTATCTGCAGCCTCCCCACTCAGGTGGGGAATGAGGAAGCCAGGGGTCCAGGGTCCCCAAGTATATCTTCAACAGGGCAGGCGCAGATCACCCAGTCCAGTCACAGCCTGTAAGAGCTGGCTGCAGATAGCCACCTCACAGCCACAGGCAAAGGTTCAAACCCAGACCGCCCCTGATCCGATGCTGGCACCCCACACAGTTCCCAGAACCCTTGTGGTTCTGAAGTCCGCTATCTGCTGAGCACCATCCCCATCCAAATCCACGATGACGCTAAGCTGCAATGTCCTTCCTGGGTCCCTGTTATGGGCTCAATAACATCCCTCCAAACTCGTATTTTAGAGTCCTGACCCCAGTACCTCAGAATGTGAGTGGACATGGAGACAAGGCCTTCACAGAGGTGATCGAGGTAAATGAGGTCAGCAGGGGCCCTGATCTGATAGGACTGGTGTCCTCATGAGAAGAGGAGATTAGGAGACACACACACACACACCACCACCACCACCACCCCCCATGTGAAGACACAGGGAGAAGACGTTGTCTACATGCCAAGAGAGGCCTCAGGGGAAACCTGCCCTACTGCAGCTGGATCTGACTCCAGCCTCCAGAGCTGGGAGAGAACACACGTCTGTGGTTTCAGCTGCCCGGCCTGCCACACTTTACTACAGCAGTCCTAGCCAACAGCCCCGGAGTCTTAACAGCATGCCCACCTGCCTGTCCCTAAGACCAGGACGTGGCAGCTGACCCCAACACAGCTAGGCCGGAGTTCCTGCAGCCCCACTGCTTTATGGGTATTAGAGCTCAATACACCTGGCCTGGGCACAAAAACCTGTGCTACCTCGATGCTGTGTCTGCCTGGTCTGAACTTGGCCAGAGGCCTCGGTAAGCACAGGGTACTGGACTGGTGGGACGAGGGTGGGCAGAGGGCAAGGCGGGAGCAGGCAGGGACCACGCATGAAGTAGGGCTGGCCTGTCAGCCACAGCACCGCTTCCAGGGGACACCCACCCAGGGGGTGCCCCAACTGGCTGTGAGAGACAGAAAAATGGCCCAAGATGTCCACATTTGAATCCCCAGGGCCTGTAAATACATTTCCTCACATGGCAAAGAGATTCTGCAGACGTGACTAAGCAAAGGATCTGGAGATAGCAGATGATCCTGGATTATACAGGTGGGCCCAATGGCACCGTAAGGGTCCACACAAGAGAGGTAGGACGGGGAGGAGACGGACCAGATGAGATCACAGATCCTCCCCTACACTCTCCAGAAAGCGCAGACCAGCTGACACCCTGATTTTGCCCCATATGATGGATTTCAGACTTCTGACCTCCAGAACTGTAAGATGAAAAATTTCTGCTTTTAAACCACTAGATTGTAGCAATTTGTTACAGCATCATCAACTGGAAGTTAACACAGATCTTGGCCCCGGAAGTAGGGTGCTGCTGGAACAAACACCTAGAAATGTAGAGGTGGATTTGGAATTGGGCAGCAGATGGGGCTGGACCTGGAAAGACTCTGGGAAGCCTGGCAGAAAAACCCTGGACTGCCTTTAACAGACTGTTGGCAGAAATATGGAGCCCCCCAGTGTGTGGAAAGCAGGACAGCTCAGTGATAAGCTCTGGTCTTCAGCTGGGGAGATTTCTTTTTTTTATTTATTTATTTTATTTTATTTTATTTTTTTTTTATTAAAGATGACCGGTAAGGGGATCTTAACCCTTGACTTGGTGTTGTCAGCACCACGCTCAGCCAGTGAGCGAACCGGCCATCCCTATATGGGATCCGAACCCGGGGCCTTGGTGTTATCAGCACCGCACTCTCCCGAGTGAGCCACTGGGCCGGCCCCAGCTGGGGAGATTTCTAAGCAAAGCATGGACACTACAGCCTAGTTTCTTCTTGCAGCTTCTAGTAAAACAGGAGAGGACGGAGGCTGAGGCAAGAACTGTTACGCAAAAAGGAACTAGGACTTGCCATCTGGAAACCTCAGCTTCCCCAACTTACATAAGACACTACAAGGCAACTCACTGACAGGAGAGCACGTGCTGGAGCAAAACCTGAGGGCGGCTGGAGGGCCTGAGGAGGATCAAAAAGGCCAGAGCAGGGCCGGCCCGGTGGTGCACTGGAGAGTGCGCTGCTTGGGAGCACAGTGGCGCTCCCGCCGAGGGTTCGGATCCCATGTGGAGACCGGTTCCCGCTCACTGGCTGAGCACGGTGCGGGTGCGACACCGAGGGTTGCGATCCTGTTGCTGGTCCCCGGTACGGGCATCGGTTCCCGCTCACTGGCTGAGCACGGTGCGGGCGCGACACCGAGGGTTGCGATCCTGTTGCTGGTCCCCGGTACGGGCGTGGCACCGAGGGTTGCGATCCCGTTACCGGTCAGTAAAAAAGACAAAAAGGAAAAAAAAAAAAAAGGCCAGAGTATTCAAATGGTCACCCAGAGAGAGCAGGTGTTTGACCCATGGATCCCCACAGCCATCTCAACCAGAGCGAGAACAGAGCTGGGATCATCTAGTCAAGACCTATGAAGGAGCCACTGGCTTCCCAGTGCGGGCCCCTGTGACATATACAGGAAACCCACAGAGCTCTTGAAAAATTTATATTGGCAGAAACACTGACAGCTTGGGCCAAAAAGGAGACAAGATGAAATTGAAGGAGGCTGCAGACCCCCAAAATTCTATGTACTGCTGCTAAGACTTCTCAACAGCAAGTGAGTGCTATCTTTTATGAAAACTGACTCCAGGGCAGGGCAGGAGCGTGCTCAGGCTTTGAAACCTAACACAGTTTGCTCGGGTGGATTCTGAAATTTTTCTTTCCATTGTCTCCCTTTTTAAATGCGAATGTCAGTAAATTTTTCCCTCTGCCTGTCCCACGATTGTATTTTGGGAGCAGAGAACTTGTTTTCCACTTTCACTGGTCCACGGGTGGAGAGGAATTTTGCCTCAGGATGGATCACACCACAACTCCCCCATGCATGATTCAGATGAGATTCTGGACTCTGAGTTGACGCTGTAAACAGTGGAGATTTTTGAGGATGTTGGTGTGGGGCAAATTCATTTGTGTGTGGAATGGATGTGAATCTTTGGGGGCCAGAGGGTAGACTGTGGTAGACAGAATGGCACCCCAGAGATGCCCATGTCCCAACCCCCAGAACCTGTGACTCCCTTACCTTATGTACCAAAAGAGAATTAGCACATGTAATTAAGTTCAGGATTCTGAGATGGAGAGACTATCTGGGTAGGCCTGATGCAATCACAAGAATCCCGGAAAGTGACAGAGGGAGGCAGAAGGGTCAAAGAGCGAGAAATGTGAGGACAGAAGCAGAGGGTGGAGGGATGGGACTGCCTGCTGGGGCACACAAGAAATGTGGACAACCTCTTGGATCTGGGAAAGGCAAGGACTCTCTCCTGGAACCTCCATAAGGAATGCAGCTCTGCCGATTGAATTTTACCTCTGACCTTGAAATGATAATTTGTGTTGTTTTAAGCTAGAAGCTTGTGATAATCTGTCACAGCAGCCAACAGGAAACAAATTCCCAGCCTTTAAGTCTAGAACGCTGTCCCCATCTCAGAGGGAGAATGAAGTCCGGACTCCTCTGGAGTAGGGAAGCCAGAGCAGCAGGCCTGCCCACCTTCCTCAGCCGGCCCATCAGGCCATGCGCAGAGCCAAGTGCAGCCATCACCCTGAATTCCTGATCTCAGTATGGGACCTGAGGTCAATCAGGGTCTCAAATTCAAGAAGGCACTGAGTCTATGATCCAAATTCATTGCACCTGTGAGGCACCCACCCCTCTCCCTGTGGAGGGCAAGGCCTAAGAGGGAGGGAGGATGGCCCAGCAGACCCCCAGGTTTCTTCAGCAGGGAGCGAGCAGGCAGGAACAGGCCTGCAAGGTGTGCACCTGCAGCGCACTCCCTGCAGGATGACATAGGTCAGCCCAGGCTCAGCCCACAGCCAGTACCACAGGTGCGGCCAAGGCAACCGCCAGCAAGCAGGCGAGAAAGGCATGGAAGGGTGCGAGATGAGAACGCCTTCCACGGCGGTCTAGGTTTGGGTCCAGTCTGGGCTGGGAGGCCACAGCTCCACGCCCCATAAGAACAGCTCACCCTAACTTTGCTCAAAAGGGCAAAAATAATCAGCTGTACTGGGGGGAAAATCAGACATGCTGTGTGGCAGAGCACACGCCCACGGGTACGTGGGCTGCAGGTACTCACTCCAGCCAGGGATTTCTGGATGTTCTCTCTAGCTCTTGCAATGTCTCGGAGGATCACGCTGGCGCCATTCTCCTGCAGACAGTGCAGAAAGAACCAGTCTTTTTCTTTTTTCATTAAAAAAAATTTTTTAAATACAAGAAAAAAAAAGGAGAAAAAAATTTAAAAAGTTAAAAAAAAAGATCAAGAATCCTCACATAGAGAGCAAGAATGTACTGTGCCGAATGAAGGCTTAGCAGAACCATGGAAAGCAGAGGGCGCTTGAGGGTGTGACCAGAGGGCTGGGGTTGCATGCAGTCTGCAGGGACTCCATGCTGAGGCCTGGGCCCAGCCACCTCATCAGGACACAGCGGGAGTATGCCATCCCTCATGTTGGGTCTGAGCCAAGCGCAGATCCAGCAACCAGGTGCCAGCCAAGGCCCCCCTTCTAATAGACCCGACTCCCAGCGCCTTGGGCAGAGCCACTTGACCCTAACATGCCTCTGCCCTTCAGGTGCCACCAGAGGCTCTCCTGGCCCAGCCAGATGCTCCTGGTATGCCGCAGCCGCCCTGCTGGGCAGGAGAGCCATCCAGAGGCCCCAAACGCAGCCCTCACCTGGCGGGAGGAGCCAGCCACAGGCCCGTTCAGCTGCTCATAGAATTTCCTTTCTGCATCATCGTATTTGAACTTGTCGAACCAGATCTTCTCGTGTACTAAGAAGTTTGTAGCCATTTTTCTGCTGGGAGGGGAAGGAGAGACTAAGTGAGCAGGGCTGGGAGGAGGGGGTCCTGGGCAGCCCCTAGGCCCTTCAACGCCTCACCCCAGTGCCTGACACCGACTCTCGGCCATCCCAATCCTGCAAGCTCATGGACCCCAGTCCTGGGTGACAAAGGCTCCAGGCCCGGGAGAACACGAGTGGCTCTCAGCATGATGACATAAGCCTGTAAGCCCCCTTCCCCACACAAGCGGCCCTCTGCCAACGCACACACCATCCCCTCCTCCTGCCCCCAGTATGGTCTCCCTTCAGTGCTGGGCAGGGTCCCCAGGTCTGTCCCCCAGACAAATGGTTCTCAAAGTGTGGTCCAAGAATTCCTGGGGGTCCCCGAGGTGCCCCCCCCGGTTCAACCAGACGACGCTGTGTTTACATCAGGCAGACGACACACACCAGCAGCTGGAGCACAGAAGCACCCACTAAGCCACACACGAGAGATACTTGCAGCAACATAAAACCAGACCTCTCTGCTCACTGCATTTTATTACAGGAGAAGCATTTTTCATGAAAACATGTTAGCTTATTATCATCCTCCAACAACTAAGCATTTTTAGCATTTCGGTTTTAATTGCTAATGTGGTAAAAATCAGTAGATATAATGAAAGCTCTTTTGGGTCCTGAGACCAAAAGTTTGAGAACTGCTGCTCTGGATCAGAGGTCAGCAAACTGTATCCTGTGGGCCAAATCCAGTCCCTGATCTGTCAGTGCAAATCACATTTCACTGGCACCAAGCCATGGCCACTGGCTGCCATGTGTGCTCCCAATGCCCACAGAGCAGAGCATCTGGGCACACAGACGGCTGCACAGCCTGAACCACCACACCATGGAATAGTCAGGCCTTTCCTGCTGCCCTGCTAAGTGCGACAGACACTGACCTGATCCTGCTCTGTTGCCAATGTCCTGTCCTGAGGACCCAAGGCCAACACTGGGCCTTGCCAAGTGTCCCCTCGGCAACAAGAAGGTTGAAGCCCCTAACTTTCCTCCACTCCCCTCACCAGCACGTTCTTGGTGAGCAGCCAGGCCACCATAAACTCGATGGGTCCCGCCCCCAGGCTCAATCTTGTCAACTGGTAAATCCAGACCCCCCTGCCCCACCCCCAGAGTCTAGGGGCCAAGGTTGCTGCTGCTCCCCTGGGGAGTCAGGCAGCCACTGGGACCATCGGTTGGGGAACCCTGAGTCCTCCCCTGCCCTGCTCCACCTACCCCCACAGCAAATACACTCGAGGCACCCCATGGCCTCACCACCTCTCTGCCTCTCTTGTCCCCATCCCAACCCCTCCCGGAGCAAAGACCCCTCACCCAGTGGGAGATCAGACAAACCAGGAGTTCTTCAGACTGAGGCCACTGCACTGGCCACATGCTCTTGTATCTGAGGTACCCACCTTACCTCAGAGGTAGTGACTGGTGGCGACAGGGTAAGCTGGGGGTGGACAGAGGGGCAGGCAGGGCCATGCTGGTGCCCACGTCTCACCCCCAGGGGAGCTCAGGGGCCAGAAACCCAGCCTCAATGCTCCCCACTTGCTCTGTGGGCAACCTCTCCTCAACCCTGGTGTGTGCTGGCCAGAGGGACACAGGGAGATACCCAGCCAAAAAGGGAGCCCTGCAAGGGGCAGCAAGATTCTGCCCTGTGCTGACCCCTTCCTTCTCCCCACTCTGACAGCCCAGAACTTTCTGACTCTAAAGGAAAGAGCACTGCCCTGGCCTAACCCTCTCCTGTACTCGACTTAGCCGGGTCCAGAGTCTCAGGGAGAGCCCCCCCCCCGGGGGGCAGAGGAGGGAAGCATGATGCACCCCAGCCTGGGAGTACTGTCCCTGTGCCCATGGAGCAGGCCAGGCCCCTGGCCAGCACATTTCTCCTACTTGGGTCTCAGGCTGGACATGTACGGGCCAGACCGGGGACTGGGTCGATGAGCCAGGGAGGTGGCTTCGAGGCGCCAGGCCACGCGCAGGGCCTCAGCAGCATGGTGGCGGCACTCAGCACTGTCGTAGCTGGGCTTGCTGAGCCAGGGAGCCTCCGCATCCTTGTGCAGGAAGTACCAGTAGGGTGAGGCAGAGGGAGCCCCCCCGTCGGCCCGCCGTGGCCCAGCCCGCTTGCTTCCTATGGCATTGCGGCCACGCCGATCTCTGCGGCCCCGCCGGGCGACCTCAACCTGGCTGGCTCGCTCCTGCAGATGCACCTTCCCAGGCGGGTGACCATCAAATAGGGCCTCATAGAAGCCCCTCTCAGCCGCATCATAGCGGGGCTTCTCCAGCCACACCTCCTGCACCAGCGCCTGCAGGCTGCCCAGCAGGGGCTGGCCGTTGGCTGGTGAGCTGGGCTGGCAAGCCAGGGCCAGGTTGGGGGTGGCTACCCACTGGCCTGTGTCAGGAGTCCCTTGCCTGCTGCATGCCTCTGTGGCCAGCAGCAGAGTCTGAGACCACTCTACAAAAGCCCGCTCAGCCTGGTCGAAGGAAGACTTGTTGACCCAGATCCCCCAGGTCACATGGTGGCAGGCCACTTGGCTTCCATGGGTGCAGGGACCCCAAGAGGCCAGAGCAGGCGGCTGGGCTGCCTGGGCGGCTGCATCTGCTAGCCTCTGGTGGTAGGAGCTCTCTGCCTGGTCGAAAAGAGACTTGTCTAGCCACACGTGGTCGGCTGAGAGGCCCACAAGGGCCAGGTCCGCGTGGCCAAGCCAGCTCTTAGGGGAGTGCTTCCTCTTCTTCTGCAGGGGCTTCTTGCCATCGCAGCTTGTCCTGGGATCAGTCCTGCTGCTGGTGTCGGGGGCCTCTGCCTCATCGGTATCCTCAGCATCCTCCTGGCCGGGCCCGTTCACAGCTGGTGCCTCGTCTGGGAGCTGCTCGGCAGAGGCGGCGGCTCGCGTGGCCTCATGCTCATAGAAGTGCCGCTCGGCCTCCTCATACCTGTGCTTGTCTTCCCAGACGGTCTCCAGGGCAAGAGAGGCCTTCCCGCTCCTCATCTTCCAGGCGTAGCGTTAAAAAGCAAGCACAAGAAGGCAGTTGCAACAGAGCGGAACCAACTGCGGGGACGCACCAGCCACACCACCTCCCCCATGCCCCTGCAGGGTGACAGGCTGGAATGGGCGAGGTGGGTCTGGGGGAGGGAGGGGGTACTGGGGATGCTTCCCAATGGGGGTTCCATGAGAAGACATGCAGGACTCAAAAGACAAACCTACATGAGGAACATTTTTTTAGTAAAACAAAAAATAAATACACATATATGTATACATTTAACTACAAAATCTATCTTTACTAATGCAACATGCACCATAGCTCTCCAAAAAGGGTCTTGAGGACATCATTTCCAAGCCTCTGGCCATAGAAACCTTTTCTTACAGAACCACCAATGAGGGTTGTCAGACAAAACACAAACAGGATGTGCTCAGTTAAATTTGACTTTAACGTGAATGAATGAACTTTTAGTATGAGTAAGTCCCATGAAAAATGTGAGACATACTTACACTAAAACTTATTCGCTGTTGACCTAAAATTAAGTTGAACCGGACTTCCCATGGTTTCTGTGCATGCTAAGCCCAGCGCCCTCCACATGGCAGCTGGAGGATGGGAGGTCTCATGGGGGCACATCACCTGCACCACCACGGCCACACCGGCGCCCTTTTCCAGCACAGCCACAGAGGGTCTCAAAAAGGGCTGGCCTCTCTGTGGGCCTGAGTGACCTCGCCAGGGAGGGGGCCAGGCGGCCAGGAACGGGGTGGAAGTCATATTAACGGGAGACAGCAGGGGAGATGCAGTGGCCAGTATAAAAGGGAAGGAGCTGAGTGCCTCAGGCAGCTGCCCTGCACCCGGAAATGACCAGCCTGCACATGTGGGTCCACCTAAACTAAAGTGGCATGGTGGGAATCTCATAGTCCCAGGAGGGCGGGAGGCAGGTTGTGAGGCTCTCCCCTACTGCTATGTGCCAGTGGGCTTAGCTCTTGCCCTAGGAGCCTCCACTGCCCGGCTGGACACGTTGCTCCCTCAAGCTCACAGTAACTTCTGCCATCAGCTGCCCCTGTGCAAAACCAGCGACTGCTGGCTCTGAAGCCTGCACCAACAGCCACACAAAGAAACAGTCTTGCCCGCTGGGGCTCCTGGGTCCTGCTGGGGACACGGGCCCCTACTCTGCTCCCAGGTGTCCAGGTGTGCTGCTGTGGAAAGGAGAGGCCCCATAGACTCTGCCAGCCGGCCCAGGACGCCGGGGCAGCACTCTACTCAGCAAGAACAGACAGGGGTCTGCGCTATCGCAGTCTCTGGCCAAGAATGGCTATGCCCAGAAAGCCAGGGGCAAGTCTGCTCTTAGGAGAGGTATGGGCCCCTGAGCTTAGCTCAGTTGGCTTGCCCTGGAGGACAGGCTGTGCCCTGTCACAGGATTCCTTCCCAGCCAGACCTGACTCTGGGCCCTGCTCCCCAAAGCAGAGAGCGCCTGGGCCAACTAGCCAACACCCAGGAGCTAACTTGAGAGGGGCTGCGCAGCTGTCCCTTACGGACACCTCTATTGTCCTGCTGCTTCTGTGGGTTCATGTAGTGACACCTAAAGGAGAGCAGATCCATCAGGCCCCCAGCTGTGGTCAGGGCCACCCACCTGGTCTTCACCCAGAGGAAGGGCAGCCTATGACCTAGAAGTAAACCCTTCACACCGCTGGCTGCAGGGTCTACAACCCTTTCCTAACACCCACCCCCAACAAAACCAGTGCCTGATTCCAACGATACCAGTGGGTGTTTGCCTGTCTAAATCCCATACATGGAAAAGGCCTTCTGTGAAGGTCTCCTGCTCTGTCTTGAAGCCGCGTCCCCAGGTGGAGGCTGAAGTCCTTCAGGGAGGGCTGTCAGGCTCCCTGTGTGAGTGCCAGCAGGGAGTGCCAAATGGACCCACGAGGCCTGGGGCCATCCCCTCACTTTCTGTCTAGGCTGGGGCAGCACTTACCAAGGCCAGGCTGATGGGGCAGAGGCAGAGGCAGGGGTAGGGGTGGGGATGGGGGTGGGGGTGGGACGCAGGAGCGGAAGCCCAGGAGGCAGGGCATTGTGACATCACCCACTGTCACTGAGGGGGCACCAGGCCTAGAGCTTCAGACTAACCTAAAGCAGGGCCATCTGCCCTCTGACCTCTCTGGCCATCCAGGCCCCCAGGGACCCTCACCAGCCACTTGGCTCCTAAGGAGCAGCACAAGTCTGGGCTGACCCCTTCAGCAGCACCCACTAAGCTGACCCAGTACCAATACCCTACCTGACCTTAGTGGCCTAAGTGACCTCAGACCAGGCTCCTGGGGCCTATGGGCTGGAGCTGGAGCTCAGGGAGGGGAAGGTACTTCTAAGACAAGGGACAAGGGACAGGGCAACTGAGACTGGTGCTTCCTTGGGCCACATCTCCACGTGCTGTTGCCACTTCCTGCAAGGAGCAGTGCCCCACGTGTGGACCTGCCTGGCACCAGGCCTGGATGCTGTGCAGGGCAGCTGCCACACCACTGTCCTGCCTGGCATACCAAGTCCTACACAGGGACTCCCTCAGGTGCAGCGATGGCTGGCGCGGCAGGGAGGGGCTCCCTGGCTCAGGTGAAGGGAAACAGGGTCTGGGACAGGGGGTTACTTACTTTGCTTTGACCTCCTAGGACAGCAGGAAGGAAAAGCAGCAAGGTTAGAGGCAGTCGGAAAGGCTAACCATGCCAGATACACCACTCAGGGCAGCCAGAGCAGGCTGGAGGGCCTTTTCAGAAGCTGCTTGTGGAAGTGACGTGGAGGTGAGTTTGGTGCAGAGAGAAGGACACCAGACAGACCTGCCGCCACCACAGCCCAGGCAGTGGCCGGATCCACGTGCTCAAGGCAGCACTGTTCCACCAACCTTTCAAATGGCAGCTCTTGGGGTTCCCGTTAGCTGGAGCCCAGGCAGGCCCTGGGGGACAAGCAGGGACCATTATCTGAGCCACCCTCTCCCACCCTGTCCTCATCCATGCCCAAGGCAATCTGGGACAGGGTGACCGAGCACCCACGAGTAACCCCCCGGAGCTGCTGAGGGGATCCCCGAGTCCCTGCCTGCTCTGCCATGCGGTCTAGGCTGCTGGAGGAGGCCTGGAAGATGGTAAGGATGACCCTCGAGGAGCTGAGCAGCCACCAACTGCCCCTACTGAGACAGGGCCTCTCCCTCAGCAGGGGCCACCATCAGGGTGGAGGGCAAGAGAACAGGCGGGCAGGGCTGTCACCCAAGGGCTCCAGCATGGGCTGCAAAAGCCTTTCAAGGGACACAAAGTCCTCCCAGAATTACTCTCCCCTGGTACGCAAAAGGATGGGGCCTTCACCACGTTGACAACTCAGCTAGATACACTAGATGACCTGCCCCGGTCCCACAACAGCCACCTTGGGGCACAGCTCACAGGACCCAGCCACTCTGCCTTGCCCTGGGGTGGGACTGGGCAGGAGCCCCATCCACCCAGAAACCAGAAAGCCCTAGAGATCAGTTGTCCTTCTCTGACAGGAGCTCTGCCCCCTGGGCCCCTGCCTGCCTGTCTACCCCACATTGAGCAAGGGAGTCACCAGGTGCCCTGCAGGACCCAGGTGGACACAAGGACCTAGTATGAGGGGGAGGTAGCTGCCCCAAGGGAGCAGAAAAGGGGGTGCTCGGCAGGCTCCCCCGCAGAGAGGAGGGCTTTCCACAGACATCACAGTGAGCCACATTGGGGATCCAGTGGCCAGGCCTGTCACCTGGCAGACAGCTTCCTGTACAGCCAGCACTGCCTCCAGCTTCTCTGAGCCCACCTCTGGATTTCCCGACCACCCACCCCTGAGCGAGTGTGCCAGGAGGACCCGCGGGATGACTGTGCATCTATCCTAGTAGAAGAATGAGTCTGAGTTTAAACACCTCCCTTAAGGACACACAAACCCATGCCTACAGCTGTCCAGAAAGAGCAGCCCAGAAGCAAGAAGCCGCGTGCGTCTCTAGCCCCCAGCAGGAACATCTTTTCCCACAACTGCATTCCTATGAAAATGGCCAGCTCCTATTTCCCTCCTGCAGTTTATCCAGGCTGTAGCAAAAGCTTGCCGAAAGAGCAAGGAGAAGAAAACTAGCTGCCAGAGAAGCAGCCTCAACAACACATAGTGAGGACCAGAGGGAAAATGGCCCAAGGAGTGCCCCCAACTGCTGCTGGAAGCAGGCTGGACCACCAGGCTGCAGGGCCCACCACCAGGGCCCAGCCCTAGCCTGTCAGGCCCATCAAGACCTCTCCTGTGAGAGGTGGACAGTGCCAGCTGAGCACCAAGCCTGTTAGCTGGCCACAGTTCGAGGGTGTTGTGGGACCTGAGCCCTAGGAAGCCCTGTGAGGGATCTTGCCCCGCCGGACCAATAGGACCCATGGTGCAGGCAGCCAGTATGCAGACCAGGCCTGGATGGGCCCTTGGTCCTGGTGAGAGGTGCCCAATACAGCCCTGTGGGGCCATCCAGCCAAGGGCCTGGTGTGGGCAATGCTCAGGAGATCCTTGCTGAATGAATCCACTGGCCAGTCACAGCTAAGGCAGACGCATGCTCCAAAGTATGTGCGGGGCCTTTGTGGTCAGGCCTTATCTGCCCTGAAGAGGGAGACTGGGGGCACAGGGCCCTCATGGCCTCTTCTAACCTGGGTGGGAGGGGACAGTTCTTGCACTGCCAGGGCAGGATCTGGCAGCAACCCCCGCCAAAGACACTGCTGGCTGGAGATGGGCCCTGAAGGAAGGTGAGGACGTGGCATGACAGAGCTGTGCCTACCAAGGTGCTGGACAGCCTGGAGGTCTCCATGTGCCTGGGTGAATGGGGAAGGTTTCTGGGAAAAGTTGGCTCCCTAGGCCCTGCCCTCCACACCACCTTCCCTCCTCTGGAAGCCATGTGACGCACACGCACACACGCACACACGGCTCCCAGATTGTCCATGACACACACACACACCCTCTTGCACACACACACAGCTCCCAGATTGTCCATGTCTCTCTCTCTCTCTCACACACACACACACACACACACACACACACACACGCACGCACGCACACGGCTCCCAGATTGTCCATGAGGTGGGTTGGGCATGGGGTCTGCCTGCGGGCTCAACTGGCTAGCCTGGCCTGAGGTCTCCAGCTGCCTAGTAGAACTTTCTATACCTTCAGTGCCCAAAGGCGTAGCTTCTAGCACTTGAAACGTGACTAGGGCAGCCTTACTTATGTGCACACAGGAGCGATGCCTTTGGGTTCTTAGGGACAAAAACTCTCCCAATTCCCACACAGCCACTTTCCTGCCTCTGACTGCTAGGCATTCCAGCTCTACTCAAGTGCTAACCTGTCCTGAGGCACGAAAGAAGCTCTGCACACCTCAAACCCAGATGGTTGATGCTGTAGTAGCCCAAGCCACCTCACCCCAGGCCCAGCCAGCCCCAACAATGTCATCTTAAATGCCATTGTAGATCCATTCTATTTCTGTCTCAGCCCGTGGTGCCCTGGCTTGACCCAACCACTTCGGCCCAATCCAGCCACGGTGCTTTCTGGGCAACTCCAGTCTTGTGCATGCCTTGACCCTTCCACACACACCTGTCAACACCTATGCCAGACCTCACACAGTGGGACAGGGGTGTGACATTTTACACACAAGGAAACTAAGGTTGGGTGCCTGTGTGGCCGCCCAAGGCTGCAAAATCAGTGAGGCGAGAAGCTGGGGACCTGTGGCAAGCTCCAACACCCATCCTTTGCCTGTCTCCCTGCCACCAGCTTCCGACACGCCTGTCATCTTACAACACTGGCACAGGACAAGGACCCTGCAAATGCTCCCCAAAATGCTGACGCCAGCACACAGCACAGCAGAGGCACTCTTTTTGTTCACCAAACACCTGTCTAGCACATGTGCCCACACTCGTGCTAAATCCTGCAGCCTCACTGGCTCCCCAAGAGCAAAGCCCAGGGGCGGGCCCTGCAGCAGGATCCTCCAGAGGGCAGGAAGCCATCCCGAGCACATCAAGGGCAAGAAGGTGGCTCCGCTGGCGGAGAGCACACTCCAGCTGTTCATGTGAAACCCAGCAGCCCACAAGAGACACTGCTGCCCCCCGCTGCAGGATGAGGAAACAGACGCCCGTGCGGCTGGCCACCGCACAGCCTGGAAGGGCACCTGCCCTTCTTTCAGACCATCCCCCAACCCCCAGCCTGCCTCCAGATGGATCCTGGGCTCTGCTGCCCTTTGGAATTGGTTTGGGCCCAGACAGCCCCTGCAAAAAGGCCTAGGAGACACTCAGGGCTCCTGTCACATCTGCCTGTTACCCTGTCCAGGAGGGTGCCTCTGCTGCACCCCCATCCCCAACAGTGGGCTGGGCACACAGAAGGGCTTAGAAAATGACCACCCGCGTGTGAACCAGCCTACTTAAAGGCCCATGGAGGCCAGAAGACAGGGATGGTCAGAACTGCAGGAGCCTTCTAACGCGAGCTGACCTGCCATGCCCATCTCCCCCAGAGGTGAGTTGCAGGAACCACCACTAAAGTTTAACTACACAAATAGCTCTTTGGCTGCGGGGTGGCCCTTCATTCTGGAAACCAGCCCTGATGTCCCATCAGGTCCCCACCCCACCCCCTCTGCCTTCTTCCTTCCACTTACAGTCTCTGAAAGTGCGTGCCTACTAGGAACAGCACCACTGCGCCCTTCGGAGGCTGGCTTTGACGTCACCTTCCAGAAACTGCCCTGGCCCTGCCCCCGTGCCTATCCCCTCTGTGCCCAGAGTCCGGCGTGCGGTAGATGCTTAATAAACACGTGCTAGACGAAGGCAAGGCTACATTCCCGAGCGACATGTGAGGCTGATGTTCTCGCCATCCACGGAGACGAGGCCAACAGAGACCCCAGGCCCCGGCGGCCCGGCGGGGGCTTCCACCAGGCCGGTGCCCGGCCCCTCCGGGGCGCGGGCAGCCCCCGGCCACCCCCGCCNGGTGACGGTGCTGCTGGCCGCCAACCTGACGGGCAGCCACAAGCTGAAGCCGCTGGTCATCGGGCACCTGCCCGACCCGCCCAGCCTGCGCCACCACAACCAGGACAAGTTCCCGGCCTCCTACCGCTACAGCCCCGACGCCTGGCTCAGCCGCCCGCTGCTGCGGGGCTGGTTCTTCGAGGAGTTCGTCCCGGGCGTCAGGCGCTACCTGCGCCGGAGCTGTCTGCAGCAGAAGGCCGTGCTGCTGGTGGCCCACCCGCCCTGCCCGAGCCTGGCCACTAGGATCCCTGCCCTGGAGGAGAGCGAAGAGACCCCCAGGCGGTGCCGGCCGGAGCCCCTGGGTTCCCCGGAGGAGCTGCAGACGCCGGACGGTGCTGTGCGGGTGCTGTTTCTGTGCAAGGGCAGCGGCCGGGCGCACATCCCCGCGCCGCTGGAGCAGGGCGTGGTGGCCGCCTTCAAGCAGCTGTACAAGCGGGAGCTGCTGCGGCTGGCCGTGTCCTGTGCCGGCGGCTCCCCGCTGGACTTCATGCGCAGCTTCATGCTCAAGGACATGCTCTACCTGGCCGGGCTCTCCTGGGACCTGGTGCAGGCCGGCAGCATCGAGCGCTGCTGGCTGCTGGGCTTGCGGGCCGCCTTCGAGCCCCGGCCCACCGAGGGCAGCGCTGGGCACTCTGCCTGCCAGGCCGAGGAGGCCGCGGAGGCCGCCGAGCACAGCAGGGTGCTCAGCGACCTCACGCATCTGGCGGCTCTGGCCTACAACCGCCTGGCCCCTGAGGAGGTAGCAGAGTGGCTGCACCTGGACGATGACGGGGGCCTGCCCGAGGGCTGCAGAGAGGAGGCGGGCCCTCCGCGGCCCCCCACGCTGACCCCTGCAGCCCCTCCGCCCCCAGCCAGCCTGCCTTCTGGTATGGGGGGCGGGGAGGAGGAGGAGGAGGCTTCTGAGCGTGGGGGGGCCTCGGTGCCCACCGCTGGGGAGGCCATCCGGGGTCTGGAGACAGCTCTGCGGTGGCTGGAGAGTCAGGACCCCAGGGAGGTGGGGCCGCTGAGGCTGGTGCAACTGCGCTCGCTCATCAGCATGGCGCGGAGGCTGGGGGGCATCGGGCCCTCCCCCGCTGTCCCTGATGATGGTGTGTGATCGTGCTGGTCCAGTGGCTTCTCCTGCTGCACTTGGAGGGAAGGGACACAGTCTCCCATCTCCCCTCCTCTTCCTTCCCTGGGGGGCCCACCACGTGGGTACAGGGAGTTACAGGGATCCAAGCTCAGCCTGGCTTGGAGAGGCTCTGTTGGTGAAAGGCAGTGCTGCCCACCAGTCCCCCAGTCTCCTGGGGCGATAGCTGCAAGAGAGGCCCCTGGCCCGAACACCTCCCTGGGCAAGCACACTGTGGGGTCCCCTCGTGCACGCTGAGCACTCGAAGCACAGCACCTGTCAGAGAGGAGTGGCCTGTGCTCCCCCTCTGGTCCTTGTGGGGCCGAGGCCTCCAGACCCAAGCCCGTCTTCACCTCCTCCCCTCCCCAGCCGCCCGTCATGTGCACTGGACAAGGGCTTAACACCAGCCCTGGTGCTCCGTGGTCCCATGCCACAGCACAGCGGTCATCTCAGTGGGGAAGCACACCACTTTTTATTTTTCTTAACAGAGTAAATCCGTTTTTAGAAGATACTCTTCAGAGGGGGCTGTGAGAACAGGGCAGGGTGGGGTGGTCTCCAGGCTGCCCCTTGCCATTGCTCTGGAGACCGGAGGCCCTGAAGGTACTGTTTAGTCCAGACCTAGCCCCCCACCTGGGGGTGGGTCTCGGGGCATCATGGTGGAGTGGGGAGGGTCGGATGGAGCCCAGTTCTCGGGCTTCCTGGGGTTCTGAGGCAACAGGGTGTGTAGATTTCTGTTGCACTCAGACTTTTAGTTTTCCTTCAGAAAATTCCGTTCTGAACAGATCTCTTCTATGGGGTTGGCAAGTGGCTGGATTTGGGCCCTGGTGACTTCACCAGTGCAGGACAGGCTCCCCTGATTACCCATCAGCTACAGGCACTGTCCAGTCCAGGGACTGGAGCCACCTGATGTACCCAGGAGCAGGCCCGGGCACTGACAGCCACCACGGGATGATCCTCAGTGCCTCAGTGCCTTAGTGCTGGCCCCCGTGGGCTCTTTCTGCCCCAGCTCTCTCAACCCCCACTTTTCTGCCTTTCCTGGCCCGGCCCAGATGTGGCTGAGGAGCTGTTTCCTAGTGGCCCAGTTTGAAAGAGTGAGGAAAGGGCTCCAGCGACTTCAGTTCTCTATGGTTCTGCTGCTCCTTCCAGTTCTAAATTCAGAGTCCTGCTGGTGGTCTGGGGCTGAGAAATGCCTGTGACTCTGTTGGGGGGAAGGGAGTCTGCTTTTGTAGAGTGCTGCTGAGCCCTGGGAGGGGCAGGGGACTGGTTCTGGAGAGGCCGCTTGCTTCCCGACGCTCTCGCCTTGTCCTCACCTGCCCCTCTGAGGAGTATCCTCTGATCAGGATCCTGAGTGCAGGGGCCCGCCCATTCACAGAAGGAAAGGGTGTGCACCGGCCTGGCAGCTGAGCTGGAGGGAGCCCCCGAGAGTGGTTTCCACAAAAGCCCGAGAACAAACAGTTCCTTGGAACTGTCCCCAACTAAAACAACTTCTTTCTCAAATCTGAGAGCTGAGGGAAGGTGTGGAGAATTTGAGAGCAGGAGAATCGAGGCTGGGCTAGCGGGCTTAGGGCAGCAGTCTCCCCCGTGCCTGCTGAGGCCCCTCTGGCCACTTCTCTTCCCCGCCCCGACCTGCCGGGCCAGCCCTGGGTCTGACCTGAGCAGCAGGGCTGGACTTCAGGAAGTCTGGTTTTATGCCATCAGCCTCCCCAGTGTCCCAGCACCCAGGGCTGTGGGGAGAGGTGGTCTCAGCCACACACGCCAGGTGAGGACTGCACACCTGGGCCTTGACACAGCCTGGGTGGCCTCTGGTAGCTGTCTTGCAGCCTGACTTCTCTTCAGAGCTGCTCCGCTGGCGAGGTTTCCATCTCCAACCTTCTTGTCTCAGCCCTTCTGTTAGACTCCTGGGCCTAGGGAGGCTTGTGTGGGTGTCTAGGACAGCGAAGGTCAGAGTGAGTGCTCTGGCCTGCCTCTCTGGTCCCATCCCTCTCTCATCTGGGAACCCAACGGGCCTAGGGAGGCTTGTGTGGGTGTCTAGGACAGCGAGGGTCAGAGTGAGTGCTCTGGCCTGCCTCTCTGGTCCCATCCCTCTCTCATCTGGGAACCCAACACCCAGGAAGTGGTCCTAAATGGTCACTTTCTATAGACAAGGCAGGTGCAGGAGCTTCCTGTTAAGTGTGGGTCTGGCTGCCAGCATATGCTGGGCTGGGAAACCCCTCATGAGAGGGCTCAGAAGGTGTCTTTCTAGAACGGGACCTACTGGTGGCCCCATGTGTGCCGCGGGGCACAGGCTCAGGCCACTGAGCCCTGCTCAAGAAGAGGCTGCCATGCCTGGGTGCCTGGCCCTGGGCTTGCAGCTGTGCAGATGGCAGGTAGGGCCTGGGACCCCAGTCCCAGTTCTGCCAGGAGCTCACAGTCACCCTACCTTTGTGGGCTCAGCTCAGTCTGAGGTGTGGGGCAGAGCCCAGGGCTTGTGGCTGCAGTGGACTTGGGCTGGGTGGCAGGAACCCTTAGATGGGCGGCGTGCTCTCAGGTGCATCCCTGCCTGGTCTGCCCCATGGCTATTGCCTGCTGGCCCGTGGGCATTTGAGTTCGCCCCTGTGGTTTGTGATAACAGAGTGAGGTAATTAAAGCTGTAATTCATTCTTGTGGGGCGCCCTGCGGCCTGGGAAGTGCAGCCTGCGGTGCATGGCGCCATGGCGAGGCTCAAGGCAAGCCACTGCTCCTCCAGTTGGTGGCCCCTGCCTCAGGGTCCTTGTCAGACCTCCTGGGCTTGGGGGAGGGCCCGGGGAAGGGAAAACATCTAGGACAGAAAGATGAGTGAGGGCAGGATTCTGTGGAAACCACCACCGACCTATTTTCAGGAGGTTGAAAAGACCTCGCTCCCAGGGGTCTGCAGGTTTGGGAGGTGACTGCCTGGATGTCAGCTGGGCTGCAAATGAAACATCAGAATGTGGTGGGAGAGGAAGCAGAGGATCCCCAAGGTGGGGAAGCTGGTCCTCTGTGGATCCCAGCCCTGACACTATCTAATTAGGATTGCCCATGGGGAGCTCAGCTGGAGCTGGGCACAGTCTGGCCCCTGGCCAAGTGTGCCCAAGCATGAGGCTTGACCCCAAGGGTGTGTCCTCAAGAGAGGACCATGGGCTTGCGGGGCTTACACTCTGTTGAGGGTCCCTTCCTCTAACGCCCCGCCTTGCTTACGGCTGAGTTCACCTGATGGGAAGGGCCCAATGGCGCTTTATGTAATAAAGGTTGAACATGTCACCTTCAGAAGTGTCCCTGTTTTAAAGTGCTACTTTTGTAACTCTTGGTTCAATGCTTGGATCTGAAACACCCCATAGATTAAAAGAGTGGGAGGGGCATAAAAGTGGGACAATAGTGATTAAAGAAGACACCATGATCGCATCCACCAGTTTCTATCATGAAAAACAGTAATTTTAGTCTGCAGTATAGGGCAAAGAAGAGGCCTAGCTGACACAAGATCATGGCTCTGCCCACCTCCCCAGAGCTTTCCCTCAAAAAAAACGTCCTTGTCACAGGTCATAACCAGCTGGGCCTGGGTTTCCACTGAAGCCCCTTGCTCAGGGTGATGGAGGTGTCTCTTGCCTTGCCAAGCTAAGCCCACCAACTTGGCCCCCAGGGATTCTGTTGGGAGATGGGAGACAGGTGTTGGGTCATATTCAACAGTGATTTCATTTTGCAGATGGGCTGGCTCCCTGTCAGTGTGAACGCAGGTGGCCCTGAGAAGCGCTGCCCAAGAAGGTCCTGCAGGGGCAGCCTGCACCAGACCCTGGGCTCCCAAACCTGCCCACCTTGGCACACAGCCCTTGGATTGACCCTCACAGTGCAGGGGAAGCTGGCAGAGCTGGCAGTGATGGTGACCTGCAGCCAGAGTGGGAAACCTGTGCCATGCACACTGCCTGTGGCCTCAGCAAGGTGAGGCTTTGGGCACGTGGGATTTGGCGTTATCAGCCTCCATTAAACGTCAGCCCACCCAGTGCTCTCGGTATCTTTATTCCCATTTCACAGATGAGGAAATCACAGCGTGAAACCGACTTAGATCGACACTTCTGACAAGTGGCGGGGCCAGGGCCGGACCCAGCGGTGGTTGACTGAGAGCCTGCCTGTTTGTCTGCCTGCCGAGGAGGCTGGGGGAGGCTGGGGGTGGGAGGTCTGGGCACGGGGTTGACCTCTCAACTAGGGGGAAGGCAGAGGCTACAGGTTTTGGGGTGTGGGGGTTGAGGGGGTGTGGGTGGAGGACGAGAGGCTGTGGCTGTGAGGGATGGAACCGTTCCTGCTGTTTAGGTGCCCTTAGCCCTGTTTTATAGACAGGATTAACTCGCCTAAAGTCAGGCAGCTGGTAATGGCACAGCTGGAACTGCTACCAAGCCACACTGACAGCACTCCCCGCCTTGCCAGGCTGCTGGGCGGAAGCAAGGTGGGGTGAGACCCAGGTGAGCCTTGGGGACAGTGTCCTGTGTAGGGGGCAGAGTTGCGGATGGTCTGATCTGGGCCTTCCCCACCCAAAGGCCCCAGAGCCCGGCCTTCAGTCCATGGCCTCACTCCCCCAGGTCCTGGCTTTCCTGACCTGTTGGTCCAGTAAGGGAAATACTGGAGTCAAGTCAGTGTGGTGGTGCCAGGTCCACAGGCCCCTCCAGGACTCCTGACCCAGCAGAGGGTCATAAGGGCCCAGCTCCACCTGGCAACCTGCCAGTTTAGGGTCGGGGGGAAGGAGGGAGCTCACAGCCAGCTGAGTGAGAGGGCCCACTCCCAGACATCGAGCAGCCCTTCCACCTGCCCACCGCCCTTCTGGTGCTGCCCTGAGCATGGCAGCAGCCCCAACCCAGCACAGCTCTGCCATGTGGGCTCTGGGGTACAGGTACAGCTCTAGCTCCTGCTCCTGCCCTCGCCCCTTCGGCTGAGGGAAGAGCACACAACCTGCTCTCTTAGGGGCTGGCAGGGTGTGGCTCTAGCTCCCTATAGGGGGCCCCTCTGCCCCAGGAGGAAGGGGTCTCTTGTGCAGACTGAATGTGTCCCTGTCCCCCCCAGAGCTGAGATGAGAGCTGGCCTGGCCACAGCTGCACAGAGCTATTGGGAATCCAAGGAGGGAACAGGGTGCCCGCCCATCCAGCTGCTCTTGCCTGCAGCTCTGCTGCAGCCTCAACCAATGCCTCACCATGCAGGCACACAACCAAGATACCAGCTCTTGGCCCCTCAGAGCCGATGTCACGCGTTATGGCAGGCTCACTAGGAGCAGGCTGCCACCATGGTGCCTTCTGTCCCATGAGGAGTGGGTGGAGTGTCCCCTTGGTGTGGGGTTCCCTGATTTCCCTGTACAGGGGGAGTGGGAACAGCTCGAGACACTCATGCAGGATGGAGGGAGAGCCACAGTCCTCAGGGAAAGGACAAAGGGAGGGCTGCGAGTGGCACGAGTGGGCAAGGAGGCTGGTGGCTTCCACCCAGAGCCTGGACCCTACTTCCTGCTGAGCTCCTTGGCCCGGTTGGTGGCAGCCTCCACAGCGCTCATGGCGGCCGCTCGCAGCCCCCCCTGCTCCAGCGCGTGAAGCCCGTAGATGGTGGTGCCACCCGGCGTGCACACATCTGTCCGCAGCTGGGCCGGGTGCTGCCCCTCCTGCAGCAGCATCTTGGCCGTCCCCTGGGGAGAAGGGCATTCAGGGCTAGTGACTCAGGGGAGCCAGGGCAGCCTCGACGTTGGCCCAGGCTTCTTGGGCCTGCCATTCTCCTGTCTACTGGAGGTGGCACAGGCCTTGACCTTTCCAACGTTCCCCTGGGACCCCCTCACTCACCAGCAGGGTCTGGGCAGTGATGCGGTGGGCCAGGCTACTTGGCATGCCCATCTTGATAGCGCCTTCAGCCAGGGCCTCAGAGAATGTGCACACCTGAAGTCACAGCATGGGAGGGGTGTCAAAGCCAGCACTCCCTGGACATGGCACCCAGCCAGGAGAAGGCTCAGAACCTTCGGGAATGAAGCCCAGAACACCAGCCATGGGTGCTCAGGGCCAAGGCCTGCACCCAGGGATCTGCAAAGGGGCTAGCCTCAGAGGCCCACCGAGGCAGTGAAGGTCAGGGGAGAGCAGAGCTCACACAGCCCAGGGCTGCACTCTGATGGCAGAGGCCATCACAGGGACTTGGGAGGGCCCCTCTGCCGGGGGATGGGTGAGACCATACTCACAAAGGCCACGCCGCTGGCACCAGCCATGGGTGCTCAGGGCCAAGGCCTGCACCCAGGGATCTGCAAAGGGGCTAGCCTCAGAGGCTCACCGAGGCAGTGAAGGTCAGGGGAGAGCAGAGCTCACACAGCCCAGGGCTGCACTCTGATGGCAGAGGCCATCACAGGGACTTGGGAGGGCCCCTCTGCCGGGGGATGGGTGAGACCATACTCACAAAGGCCACGCCGCTGCCACTGAGGCCGGTGTGGATATCCATGTGGGCCTCAGGCACCTCCTCGCACTGCCCACAGGCCTCCAGCAGGTCCTGCAGGAGCTTGGCCTCACTGCTCCCAGCATGGCGGCCCCGCGCCATCACCATGGCACCCTCCTGGATCACGCAGGGCAGGTTGGGTGAGACCCGCAGCACCCGTGAGTTTGGGGGCAGCAGCTGGCCAGAGAGAGGTTAGAATCAGGGAGCCTGTGGGATTGGGCCCTGCTGGGCAGGCCCAGAAAACAAGCCTCTGGGTTGACACACCTCGGCCAGCTGCAGACTCCAGTTCCTGCTTTCCAGGCACAGCACCAGGAATGAGCCCTAACCCAGCCACCTGAGTTTGGCCAGCATAACCCATACCAGGGTCAAGGTCTCACACCCAGGGGCACTCACCTCTTCCAGGGTGCTCAGAGAGACCCCAGCAGCCACAGACACCAAGATGTGCTCAGTGGTGACCACAGGGGCCACCTCTGCCAGGACAGCTGGCAGGACGTGGGGCTTAGTGGCAAAGATGATGAGCAAGCAGCTCCGCAGCACCTCCTGGTTGGAGTGGGTAGTCTGGCAACCCAGAGCCTGCACGGGGACACCAGGACCAGGACCAGCAGCTGCATGAGCAGGGTGTCCTCCCTCCTATAGCCCTTCCTGCTGGAGGACACCCTGCATTTCCATGGGTCCCTGTGGGCCTCTCCCACTGTGAGTGTCTATACCTGCCCCCCAATCCCAATGCCCAAGACTCACCCAGCCCTCTGCCCCCAATGGATGCCCATGACCATCACCCCAGCACCACACACATGCTCACACATACCTTCATTCAGCTCTAACCCTCCACAACCTTGACTTTTCTCCTGGCCGCTGACCCCCCTTCCCCAGCTCAGCCCAGACAGTCTCCAAACTTCAGCTAAATAAGCCACACTTTCCTGGCCCTGATAACTGTCTTGGTGCAACAGGAACCAAGAAGAGCCACCCTGGGCCCCTGAGAGGAAGCACCCCTCCGTGAAGAGGCTGGGACCCTGCTCACCCGGAAGCGGCAGAGGTTCCTGTCTGTTGGCGCGCTGGCCAGCACGTGCTGAGCTTCCACTTTTCCTGGAGAGAAAGTCAGAGGCGGGAGGGGTGAGTGAGGGAGTGGGAGGAGGAAAGGGAGGAGCCTGCCTGGCATCTCTCAGGATCATCCAAGCCTGGCCTGAGACTGCAGGAACACAAAGCAGGGATGCTCCATTGACCGGACACCAGACAACAGATCCATTCAATTCTACTTGATAGTCACTGCCGCCTGCCTGTGGCTGGATACAGGGGCCAGGAAGACACAGATCCCCGGGGCCTCTGCCTCTTGGGAAGGGAAGGCTGTCTGCAGCACTTAGGCTGTTGGTTCAGAGGCATACCCCAGGTGGAGCACCAGGCCTGAAGGTGGGGGAGTGTAGTGCGTACAAAGGCAGCTGACTGGCCGCAGAACGCCCGATGGGGGCCAAGCTTCCTCGGGAGGGGGTGAATGTGTTCTAGGATGTCCAAATGGAGGCTAAATGCTCATTTGGTAGAAATCATCTGCTTTTGTGGGGTACAGGGGTGGGGAGACTGGGTTATTTAGATTTCTGTAAGGTCAAACAGGAAGACAGGATTACATACACCCCGAACACAGCAATTAACCATGACAGTGACAGCCACGCATGCCAGTACTATTCGACATACATGTCTCATTAATCTGGGCAGCCTTGGGAAGCAGGTGATACTGCCAGGGATTACAGGTGAAACACCTGAGACTTTCACCCAGCTCTCTCTACCCGTAATCTGCACATCAGAGTTTCTTTTTCTTTTTTTTTTTTAAAAGATGACCGGTAAGGGGATCTTAACCCTTGACTTGGTGTTGTCAGCACCACGCTCACCCAGTGAGCTAACCGGCCATCCCTATATGGGATCCGAACCCACGGCCTTGGTGTTATCAGCACCGCACTCTCCCGAGTGAGCTACGGGCCGGCCCCCACATCAGAGTTTCTAACTACTGAAGAGTAGTACTAGGGTAGCACTAATATCCCCTACCGTATACCGCTGGTCTCACCAGGGATGATTTTGTCCCCCTTTTCTCTCCCACCCAGGGGACATTTTGGGCTGTCACAACTCGGAGGTGGTGCTACTGGAATCTAGTGAGGGGAGGCCTCACGACTGGCTTAACATCAGCACAGCCATGATAAGCAACGCTCCACCTTCTTGCCCCTTGCCCTTCCCTATCTCAGGTTAATCAACTTTCCGCCTCCTGCTCCCTTGCTTTCCAAGAAAAACCGGAATCTGTGCAAAAGATTCTTATGCAAAAACGACCACCCAGGGGCCGGCCTGTGGCTCACTCGGTAGAGTGCGGTGCTGATAACACCAAGGCCACGGGTTCGGATCCTATATAGGGATGGCCGGTTGGCTCACTGGCTGAGCGTGGTGCTGACAGCACCAAGCCAAGGGTTGAGATCCCCTTACCGGTCATCTTTATATAGGGAAAACAAAAAAAAACAAAAAAAACGACCACCCAACGCCCTTCCTCTAAATCAAACCCTATAAAACCATTTTAGTCTGTACGGGGGTAGGAGCTGATATGACTTGATCTCCCCTCCACGCAGGTGGAATAAAGCTTCTTGGCTGAAATAGCGGCTGGCTCGGGCCTCCCTTTTCTCCGTCTAGCCGAATGCAACACTAAACACCCTACAACGCACAGGACAGATCATCCGGCTCCACACGTCCACAGCGCTGAGGTGAGGACCGTGCAGCTCACCAGCAGGCCTGGAGCTGGTGCACAGACAAAAGAGAGCCAGCGGCTCAGAGCGCTCATCCCGACCTCGAGGCCAGCGGCCCACAGATGACGGCCCCAGGCCAGCGCTGAACAAGAGAAACACCCTCCGAGCCACACACGGAACCGCACCTGTCCGAGTAGCCAGAGCAACAGGGTGAGAAGAAACAGGTAAAGTCGACTGTAACAACGTACCTGACCTCCGCTATGTGCCCAGCACGACCTGCTCAACACGCAACCGACCCTGCAGCTGCGGGCCCGCCCCGCCCCGGC
>NW_007728934.1:162774-191206 GCF_000696425.1 Galeopterus variegatus
TTTTGAGCGCGCGTGCGCAGGGCGGATCTTGCTGTTCCGAAGAAGGGTCGGGAAGGGTCGGGAAGGGTCGGGAAGGGTCGGGAAGGGTGGGGGGCTAGTCCTAGGTCTGCTTATCTGACCCCCACTCCCAGAGGCCGGTGGCCCTCGCGGTGACGCTGCGGAGCCCGGCCGGGCAGCTCGGGTTCCGGGGGCGCATCTGCCCGGACTCTGAGGACAGGCCGAGGCAGGCAGGGTCCGGACTCGGGCCTCGTCCTCAGGACAGGTCAGGGCCGGACAGCGCGCCCCGCTAGCCTCCCGCCGACTCCTCTGGGTGGGAGCAGCGTACTCAGGGAGCCCTGGTTCCCTCGCTGGCTGGTGGGCTCAGGTCGGAGGACTGGGCTAGCGGTGACTCTTTCCCAAGCCAGCTGTGACAGCATAAAATTAGCGCGCCAGTGAAGTTGTGAGCAGTGGACTGACGCTTTTCTGTATTAAATTCCTCCAGCCAGTCCCGGATTCTCCAGGGGAGCTGCAGGGAGGAGGCATGAGAGACCCACCTTCCTGGGGCTCGAGTCCCAGCAGAGGCCTGGCCCTCTTGTTGGTCCTGCGGGGACATGGAGTGCTTGGCTGGGGCCAGGGGGACATCTCAGGGACTGACAGGTAGGGGTGGGGGAGTGTTTGTAATTTTTAATTGACATGAAAAGAATAAGGTTAGAAAATGTAAGATCGTAGGTTTTTAGAAAATTTTTCATCTAGTCTAAGACTGCATTTAAAAATGTTTTATTTTCTTCTAAACCCTTTGACATTTTCTAAGCTCTTCAACAATGAAATTACCTCATTCATTCAACCGATATCTCTTGTGACCTGTAGTGTCTGAGCCCTACTCTGGGCTCCGGGAATAACACCATCCCGTGGACCTACTTGCTTACTGTGGACAGACTCACTGTGGTACCCACATACACACATGCACAGGACACCCCAGAGGGGTCATAAAGCAAATGACAAGGGAGGGGACGGAAGGTGACTGGGAGGCTGCTTCAGCCACTGGGACCAGGAAACATGGGCAGTGGACAGTGGGGTCAACAGTGCTGCCCCCTCACTACCGCTGTGGACGTGACCACGTTGCTTAACCCCTCCACGCCTCCCTCTCCCCTGCGTAAAATGGGGGGTGTGCTAGTTTCTATCTCACAGGGCAGCTGAGAGTTAATGCAAAACACATGAAGCTGAGCAACAGCAGTAGCATTAGCTACTTAGCATCATTGTGCTCTCAGCAAAAGGGCCACAGGCAAGGTTCAGGGGAAGAGTGTTCCAGCAGGGAGCAGCAGAGCAAAGGCCGGGAGCCAGCCAATGTTTGGGGTGGGGGTGGGGCGAGATTGTAGCCAAGAGATGTGAGCCAGAGGGTGTGGAGGAGACGACGTAGGCCAACTAGCCACGTCAGGAGGGTGAGGAACAGGGACGCCATGGACTACCCTGTTGGGAGCCCTGGAGCACTGAAGGGAGGCCTCCAGGTGGAGGCTGATGGTAGCCCTGAGATGTGCAGGCACCCGACGGGGGCTGGGGGTGGTGGGGGTAATGAAAGAGGTTGGATTGGGGAAATATTTCTGGAGATTGAGAGGCAGAATGAGATGGAAGTCTGGGTTGGGCCGAGGAAGTGAGAAATCTAGGACATCTGGAGATAGGACATCTGGAGATTCATCCTGAGTATCCAAGTGTCACCTCTCTCCCCCAGGGTGACAGAGACGCAAAGGATTACTCAAAGCCCATTTCTTATGAGCAGTGAGAGGCCCAAAAGGGTTAATTCCTGGCAAATCCTTGAAGGGAAAAGAAACCTTGGAAACTAACCCTTTTGGGCCTCTCACTGCTCAGAAGAAATGGGCTTTGAGTAATCCTCTGCGTCTCCGTCTCCGTCACCCTGGGGGAGAGGTGACAAATGGTGCCCCGTGTGAGGAATTTATTATTCCACGGGTCAGAGAGTGACCTGCCAAGCCTTTGAAAGGAAAAGGACATCTGACACTTATATCTATGCATCCCAGCAAGGGAAGTCCTGGCAAAGGGAAACATTCCGGTCAGGGAATCACAGGTGGCTCTCCATTAGCAGTTCACGCCTGCAGCAGGTCAAGTCAGGTCTATGCAGCCCAAAAGTTTTGTTTCTTTCACTTTTAAAATATGAGAACTTCCTTATCTAAGGAGGAGACTCTACATAAATTACAACTCCAATGTCTCAAAGCAGCTGGCTTTAAAATAACTAAAGGGGAGCTTGTAAAACTTAGTAGTGATTAGACAACTATGTCCTTGGTATCCCAAGGAAGGAAGTCTTAATATTGAGGATTGGGAACACATTGGTCGCTGTTTAAAAACAGGTCCTGTTAAAGCATCTCATTTAGGGGCCGGCCCGGTGGCGCACTGCTACAGTGCGCCGCTTGGGAGTGCGGTGGCGCTCCCGCCGAGGGTTCAGATCCCACATACAGACCGGTTCCCGCTCACTGGCTGAGCGAGGTGCGGGTGTGACACGGAGGGTTGCAATCCCATTGCCGGTCCCGGTCCGGTATGGGCGCGACACTGAGGGTTGCAATCCGTTGCCGGACACGAAAAAAGACAAAAAAAATAAAATAAAATAAAGTATCTCATTTAATGGTTTGGAACTTATGTCATTTTGCTTTGAGATCTATTCAGGACCCCAACAAAGAACAAAAACGTGTCTATGTCACTAAAGAGGAGGAAAAACAGCCCTCGACTCCTCCACTGCCGCCTTTAGAGGCAAACAATTCATTTGCTCTCTTAATGTAGCATTGTCTTAAAGAAGGACATAGTCTGGGAATTGATACTTGTCATATCTTTCCTGTTGTAAGAACTGGGACTCAGTCCAGACATGAAAACCTTCCATTCTCCTTGTTTGAAAGACTTAAAAAGACATGTTTATATCACTGGAAAAAGGATAAAACTTAATCTTTGCCAATAACTAAAAGAACTTTATTTGGACAAACTAAAGTAAAATAAGTTACTATTTCTTTGCAATGCTGGTTTTGTTTGAGTGTATTTTTCTTTTTCTTCACTGCATGTGCTTCTCTTTTTGGCTAGGGACTCTGAGGCTTTATGAGAAACACAGCCCTGGCACCAACTGGACCTCCTTTTGGGTCTGCTGCTTTTCTCTTGAAACCCCAAAAGTCTATGGCCTTATCTCTGTCTCTATCCCTGTTTGCTGTTTGGCTCAGCCTTAGGCTCTGTAAGCCATTTGAAAAACAAAAAACTAAACTAATATCAACCTGTTTTGTCACCCTATTTTCTCTAAACAAGGTGAAGCCTCAGATAAATTTAGACATTTTTTAATAAAGGAAAACAATTCAGTCTGGCCCGGTGGCGCACTGGAGAGTGTGCCGCTTGGGAGTGCAGCGGCGCTCCTGCCGAGAGTTCAGATCCCGTGTGGAGACCAGTTCCCTCTCACTGGCTGAGCGCGGTGCGGGCGCAACACCGAGGGTTGCGAGCCCCTTGCCGGTCCCCAGTACGGGCATGACACCGAGGGTTGCGAGCCCCTTGCCGGTCCCCAGTACGGGCATGACACCGAGGGTTGCGATCCCGTTACCGGTCAGTAAAAAAGACAAAAAGGAAAAAAAATAAATAGATAAAGGAAAACAATTTAAATCTAACTGTCCTTTTATACTAATGAGTTTATCTGTTTATGCCTACATATATGTGTACATAAATGTATGTTATGGCTACATGTTCATGTCTATATCTGTGTTTGTAGTGTCTGCATGGTACCAAATTGGCTTATACTTAATGCACGCTTGTTAAATAAATAAGTATACTTTTCAAGTTCACGTGACTTTAATTTTCTAAAGTTTTGATAAAATAGATATATTTTCAAAATTTGATTTAAACCTTATGCCTAAATTTGCCTTTAGGTCAACACGTTTTGTGGTATGTTTGGTACTTGTTTAATTTTTATTTAAGGACTAAAAGCTATAAAAGAACTGACTGCTGGATTTCTCCCAAAGCCCTGCCCTTGCCTTGTTGTTAGCTTGTGCTTGGTTTACTAATCAAACAGGATTATATATGTCTTTACTAGAAGCTTTTAAGTTATGAACCCAACCGATAACAAAATGATTTTTAAGTTATGAAATTTTGGGGCCGGCCCAGTGGCGCACTGCTACAGTGCGCCGCTTGGGAGTGTTGCGGCGCTCCCGCCGAGGGTTCGGATCCCACATACAGACCGGTTCCCGCTCACTGGCTGAGCGAGGTGCGGGAGCGACGCCGAGGGTTGCGATCCCGTTGCCGGTCCCGGTCCGGTACGGGCGCGACACTGAGGGTTGCGATCCGTTGCCGGACACGAAAAACGACAAAAAAAAAAAAAAAGTTATGAAATTTTTAGGTAATTGAGGCTAATTTAGTATTGTTGATGAGAAAGGAATCAGTATGTAGAAAAAGAGATATGAAGAAAGCTATGGATATGGAGATGTAGTTGTGGTTAGGAAGGCTAAGGGAAAGTGCTTTCATGTGAGAAGGTATCTGGTACAATGTATTCTTGTCCTAGAGTAAAATAACTGGCTATTTAAAAAAATAGGAAGTATAGGACAATATGAAAAGTCTAAAGCATGTCATTGAATGTCTGAGTAAGTCATGATAATGGTTTGTGTGGGTGAGTTTGTTAAAGTTTTACAGTAGAGGGATTGACTGGATTTGAAAGCAAATTATGTGTGAGTTTTTCTAAAAATTAATATCAAAAATATTCTATACAGGGTTAAAGTTTGCTCTCCTACATTAAAACAACCAGATTTCATGAAAACACTTAACTGCTCTTTTTTTTTTTTTTTTTTTAAAGATGACCGGTAAGGGCATCTTAACCCTTGACTTGGTGTTGTCAGCACCACGCTCACCCAGTGAGCTAACCGGCCATCCCTATATACGGATCCGAACCCGTGGCCTTGGTGTTATCAGCAGTGCACTCTCCCGAGTGAGCCACAGGCCGGCCCCCACTTAACTGCTCTTAATACAAAATTGTAAACACTGTCTTTATCTTTTACATAACTGGCTGGGGAAACACATTTCATGTTTTATCATAATTTCTTGTGATTTCTGCCTTTAAAATCCTTTGTCACTTTGGTTTTATTTTTGTAGTGATTTGTGATCTTATTTAACTAAGTGTTTTAATCCTTTGTTATTTGACAAACTTTCCAAAACTAAATTCTGAAAGCTCAGCCTTTTGACTTAAACTAACTTTGAGGGGTTCCAAGGGCCCTGGAGCTTCTCAAAGGATATATGAGATGTATCAAAACCAATTGGTTTATTCGATAAATTAGAATATATGAAAAACATTGTCAAAACAAGAAATAATGTTTGACCTTTTTTGGTTATACCAAGATGTTATTAATATGTGTTCCAAAATCTTGTAAGGTTCTTGGAAATCTGTGTCTTGATATAAATGCTACCCAGTCATAATCTTGGTTCAATTATAATTTTAAAATGTTATGTCTTCAAAAATTTCATGAAAAAACTCTGACAGGTACAGTTTCCTGACAAACTTTGAATTCATACTGTTGAACTGAATTTCCAAAATTCTAACGAAAAAACTAAAGG
Organism: Galeopterus variegatus; assembly: GCF_000696425.1. Taxonomy (NCBI): domain Eukaryota; kingdom Metazoa; phylum Chordata; class Mammalia; order Dermoptera; family Cynocephalidae; genus Galeopterus; species Galeopterus variegatus. The sequence continues at coordinate 168,325 of NW_007728934.1, forward strand.
GTTTGTAAAATTACTCACCAAAGTCAAAACAACAGAAGTTAATTACATAAAAGTAATGAACTGATTAAAAAGAATTATAGCTTTTTACAATTTTTATTTTGAAACATTGCTCATTAATGTCTTGTTTTCCAGCTTTGAGAAAACTCTCTCTTAAACTATCTATAACTAACAGCAGTTTGGTAAAATATAATTTAAAACAGAGATAAAAGCATTTGTTTTCTCCCTATTTGATCCCCCCAAACTTAGAAACTTTGAGTATCTTTATGATTATTATGGCAGTGTGGCTATTTTCATAAGTTCAATAAAAATTGACTCTCTCTTAATAACAAGATATAATTTGAAACTTTGGTTAAAAAATAGCACGTCTCTTCTAAGTTCCTCACCCCTCTTCATGCTGCCCTAATTTGGCCTAACTGCTGTTTCATCTGTCCCCCTGACGTGGGACATGACAACCTGGGAATGAGCCTTCCCAACACTGAGGGATCGAGACATAGAAAAGTGAAACCTTGTCAATCTGAAAATTGATCATCAATGCTTTTATAAGGAATGCTTTGATCGTGAAGGGGGAAATAATACCTTGTCTACAAAAGCAGTTCTCTAAAGTTTCACGGCCTTAAAGGGGGGTGCTTATGACTTGGATGAGACATCCTGTTCCTAAACAAACGATCTGTAATTGATCCAGAAATTGTACAAAGCCTAGATGCTTTGATAGCAGCAATGTCCTGGATGGGTGAACACCAGCAAACTCTCTGGACTCAAAATCAACTATTACATGGAACAGAACCCCATTCTGGAGTTTCAACAGCTGGCGATAACACCCCAATTCACAGCACCAAGAATGATGCCGATGCAACAGCCCTGAGAGATGACATCATCAGTCCCCACCTGGGATAAATTAACAGGACGTCCCATGCTAAAATATTACCTTTGCTTTAACAAGATGTTTTTGTCTTAACTGTGATGCCTTGATCTATAGCTTTTGCTCTTCCTTTTAATTAAATAAATAAAGGGGGGGGGAATGTGGAGGGTACTAACATTAATAATGCAAATGTACTTCACAGGGCCGAACACATAGAAATGCTACGCTTGGGAAAAACTTTCCCCAGGACTAAAAAGTCTGTTGTAGATTAAAAAAAAATTGTAACACAGCAAAAATGCTGGCTCTAAGGGCAGATGCCCTCGGTGCAGCTAAACCTATTGATGGGAAAGTCTTCAGCTGTTTCTTTAAGTTTCTTGGGGAACTAAGTATTGCCACGACAAATATCTTACTGTCCTTTTTGTAACCACCTATACTCCTTTTCTGTAACTTTCTTGCCTGGACAATGAATACTGAGAGAGAACCCTGATTCAAGGTTAGTTTCCAAGAATCCTTCTCCCTTGAAGGATTTGCCTGGAATTAACCTTTTCGGGCCTCTCACTGCTCAGAAGAAATGGGCTTTGAGTAATCCTTTGCGTCTCCATCACCCTGGGGGAGAGGTGACATCCAAGAAGATGACAGGGAGGAATGGGTTGTTTCCTAGGGGGAAGGGACAGGTGGAGGCAGGCTAGAGGCTCGGGGTGGGGTCAGGGCTACCCACCTGGCCATCGGCAACATCCTCAGTTCTAGCCCCGGGGCTGAAGGACACGAGCCAACTGCCTGGGGAATCAGGATCTCGATGCTTTGCCCTGGTGTTAAATGTCACTTCTGCCCACCTGTAGCTATCCCTACTGCTGCCCTCTGATCCTGCTGGGAGTGACTGGGGATCCCTGCTCTACCAGGCCCCTAGGGACAGTGGTGGCTCAGGACCAAGGCTGTGGGGAGCTGAGAGGGGCCTGTAGCAGCCAGCCCTGTAGTGGATTGAATTGTGTCCCCCAAAACTCATTGAAGCTTGAATTGTATCCCCCAAGTTTTACGTATTAGAAACTTAGCCCCACTGTGACTGTTAAGAGGGTGGGAAATCCTATTAAGGTAATTGAAAGGTGGAGCCTTGAAGAGGTGATTGGATTGCAGGACGTTCAGAAATGAATGGACTAAAAATGGTGGTCAAGGGCGTGGTTCTGAGGGCTTTAAAGGAAGAGGAGAGTTTGTCTCTCTCTCTGCTTCTACCATCTTGCAGTGTGAGACCCCTGGTCACTGTCACCATCACCAGATGGACTTTGGACTTCCCAGCCTCAGAAACTGTATGCAATGTCATTTTTCTTTATTTTTAACTGACCGGTAACGGGATCGCAACCCTCGGTGTTGCGCCCACACTGCACTCAGCCAGTGAGCGGGAACCGGTCTCCACATGGGATCCGAACCCTTGGCGGAAGCGCCGCCGCACTCCCAAGCGGCGCACTCTCCAGTGCGCCACCGGGCCGGCCCCTGCAATGTCATTTTTCTTTATAAATCACCCAGTCTCGGGTATTCTGTTATAGCAATACAAAACAGTAATACAAGCCCCATGCCATCATGAACAAAGACCAAACCCGTTTGCCTTCAATGAATCACAAGGTAAATAAAGGTTGCCAGCTGACTGCCCAGAGCCACAGTGGATAAGAGAAAGGCAAGAGGGCCGGCCCGTGGCTCACTCGGTAGAGTGCGGTGCTAATAACACCAAGGCCCCGGGTTCGGATCCCACATAGCGATGGCTGGTTCGCTCACTGGCTGAGCGTGGTGCTGACAACACCAAAGTCAAGGGTTAAGATCCCCTTACCGGTCATCTTTTAAAAAAAAAAAAAAAAATTGGCTCTTTGGAAAACAACAAAATTGACAAAACCCTAACTACAAGAAAAGAACACACATTACCAAAATTAGGAATGTAGGAGAGGTTGTTACTACATAACTTACAGACATTAAAATTACAATAAGTGAATATATGAGCAACTTTTAACAATAAACTTAATATTTTGATGAAATAGAAAAATAAATACAATTTACCCAAAACTGACAGCTCCCTCTCCCATGCCAGGCCAGGCCTCTTGAGCATCTAACCAATACTCCATCAACAGTGACTTGTGTCCCATCAGCTGTATCCCAGCACTTCTCTGCTCTCATGCTAGGCCCCCTCCCCAGCATCCCTCACCTGGCTGAGCCAAGCTTCAATTCAGGTGCCACCCCCTCCAGGAAGCCTTCCCTGCATCCCCACATGGGCAGAGGCTTCATCCACAAAAGGCCAATGCCAGGGGTCACTCTGTGGAGGAGACCCACGTCCTGGAGCTCCAAGTCTTGTGGGGGGTGGGGGTGGGTAGGGGAGGCAGGGCTCCCAGGGGCTTCCAGACAAGCAAACAGGTAATCCCTGCAGGGCAGGGTGGGTGCTCAGAGAGGGGCTCAGGACGGGCAGTCAAGAAAGACTTCCTGGAGGAAGGGCCACTTCAGCTGAGACCTAAAAGCTGGAGAGGCCTTGACCTGAAAAGGGGTAGCCTCTGGGGAGGCCTGGTGGATGGACACCTTGGCTTGCCGGAGAGGCATAGTGACACGTGGTGAGAGGTCAGCTGGGTGTGGGGACACAGGTCTGTATCTGACACCTGGCCAGGGAAGATGCACCAATACTGCCTAAATAAACAAAGAAGTGAATGTGGCAGGCTTTCAGAAGCAAGCCGGAAGCTTTCTGTGTGAAGACAGCAGAGGGTGCCCAGGGAGGAGGTGGGCCCTGGAGCCAGGGAAGGTGCCTGGGTCCTGGGGGAGGTGGTCAGGTGGGCTCTGGCCTGGGGGCTCCTCCGTGCCGGGCCAAGGAAGGCAGTGGGCCAGCAGGGACTTTGGAGCTGGACACTCCTGGGTCCACACCCAGCACTACCCTGACTGGCTGGCGCACCTGTCAATCAACCTTTCCAGACTTTGCTGCCTCCCCGCTGAGAATGGGGATGCCAATGCTGCTGCTCACCTCCCTGCTGGCCGGGGCTGACCTCCCCGGCGGGCACCTTCTGCACAGAGCCCCACACCCAAGCCATCGCCTGAGGCACTAGGGAGATGAGGGGCCAGGCCTGGCCCAGCTCTTGTGGAGTCCCAGGAAAGCCTGAGCCAGCCAGTCCCCGGCCTCCCTCTCACCAAATCCAGACCCGGCCTCTCCCTGACGTTCTCTGTGCTGAGGTAGGGGGCCCGGATGAGCTTGGGTTACCCAGGCCTTCATGCAGTCATGTGTGGAGAGACGGGGCGCTGCATACAGTCCGAGCTGGGGCTGCTGGTGAGGTGCGCTGCCCCATGAGGCCTTGTCCAGCTGGTAGTCCACACCTGCTTCCTGCCCACACATATGCAGCCTCTGCCGCCCTTCCATGCCAGGGACAGTCAGCCACCCGGGCCCAACAGGCTCAGGGCCAGCTCCCAGCAGCTCTCAGGGGCTGAACAGCAAGCAGGGGATGGCCAGGCTAGTGGAGGTAGTACCAGGTGTGCGGGAAGGCTTGGCACAGAACTGCCAAGGCCAGGCCTGGAAAAATGCACTTTATTGGCTCCCAGGAAGTGAGGGAGCAGGATCAGAGTGGACACGCTCAGGTCTGGACACCAGCATCAGGGAGTGAGGTGCTGGGCCTGCCCAGGCCTTGGTTTCCCTGAGGACGGACATGAATGAGGACCCGCTAGACACCTGCCTGAGGCTGCCTAGCAGAGGGAGGTGGAACGTGGGCCCAGGTTGCTGGGCAGTGCCCTCGGCTCCTAGAAGGGTCTGAGGGTGTTGGCCACTGGGCTCTGCCAGCTGAGCACCCACGGGCGCCTGCTCCCACCACCTGGCTTCACTTCCGGGCCTGTTCGTAGTTGTCAGTGAACCAAGCACAGGTTTCCTTCACAGCTGCGGAGGTGGGCAGGTGAGGGTGGTCAGCAGGCGAGGGCCAGGGCTGCACTGACCCCGCAGGAAGAGATGGGAAGGGCGGAGGCCCCAGGAACAAAGGGAAGTCACCCCCTCTGAGCTCCAGTGTCTCGCCTCCCAAGCAGTACATGCTCTGATGGGGGGAGGTGTGGTGACCAATCTGCAGGGCGTCCCCCTCCTCACAGTAGGGAAGCTGAAGCCACAGTAGGGAACACAAGGGAGCGCCAGCAGTGGGCAAAGCCAAGAAAGAGGGGCCAGGGCCGGCTGGGAGGTCGGGGGTGGGGGCATTACCAGGGGAAGGGCTGGGGCTCACCCTGCTTGAAGGGAGTGAACCGGAAGTCGGGCAGGTAGGTCCGAAGCTTGCTGTTACTGGCTGTCTTCTTAAACTGTCCATCCGACTTGGTTGTATCAAACTGGTCGTTTTGGTCAAGGACACAGTAGAAGCACCCCTGCCCTAACCCCCACTCCCCAGCCGGCCCTTGAACAACTCTGCCTTTCCCCAGAGGGAGCCAGGGGAAGAGAACAGCAGACCCCCTCCGCTGCCAGGGTGAGCACCATTCAGGGAGACACCGTGTTAGGCTCAGCCATCATTACACAAGGAGACCACGGGGCGCTGCCCACGGAACCCCACCTGTCCCCATCCCTGGAGCCAAAGGATACGGTGACTTCCCCATGGAAGTCCATGGCCTCCACCACAGCCTCGGCAGCCTCCTTGATGGAGACCTCATCCTCCTCACCCACTGTGGGGAGCGGAGGGCCGATGGCCAGGTCAGGCCTTCAACGCCTGGCAGGGCTACCACCCAACTCCCCACGAATATTCCTGCACCCACCCCTCAGCCAGCCTCCCAGGACAGACATGGGTCCTGAACCACAGTGGAGGAGGGGGCTGGGGGTCCCACCTGAGAGGATGATAGGATCCACCTCATTGTACTCCCGCAGGACCCACATGAAGAGCTGGGCCAAGTCCTAGAGGTCAGACGGGCAGGGTCAGAGGCCGCAGTCGTGGCCAAGTAGGGCCACAGTCACTGCTCCCAAATGCTCCTGCTTAGTAGAGGCCAGCCAGGGCTCAACCTGGGGACAAGGGGTCCTTCCTTCGGGCAGTGTTTTCTCCCACTGAGCTCAAAACTGCACCCAAGGACTCCAGTGGGGCAGGAGCCCACGGGGACTCCTTAAAGACCAGGGCTTGCTCCTCCTGGGCCTCAGCCCAGACCCTCACTTCATCCCCAGGCTCCCTCACGCCACTGCCTCCCCCACAGACCAGCATGGACAGGCCCGGGGCTCACAGGGGCAGACAATCTGGGGGGAGAGCTGTGTGCCCTCCTATACGAACCAGCGAGTAGATGAACTGCCTCCGCGGCCTCCCGGTACCCCAGACTGTCAGGGCAGAGCCACTGCCTGTGGATGCAGGGACGGGGTGGGTGTCAGAAGGCACTCGTACCGGCCACTGCCACCTCCTCCCTATCGGGTGGGTGACCTGGGCGGGAGTGTACTGGGTGGCCCAGCACTCACTCTTGGCCAGGTGCACCTTGTGGATGAGGCCGGGCAGCACGTGGCCGTCCTCGATGTTAAAGTTGTCATGCGGCCCGAAGACGTTGGTGGGGATGACCGCAGTGAAGGTGCAGCCGTGCTGCTGGAAGTAGGCCCTGCAGAGGCACAGCGTCTCCTGCCCTCACCCTGGGACCCCTGGTCCACCCACCCCGCCGCTGGCCCTTACAGGAAAAACAAGAGGCTGGCAGGAAGACCCCTCAGCCCACCCCAGACACCTCGAGGACGCTTGACCCCTCTTCCCCCCACTCCAGGATAGGCCTTGGCAAAATGTGAGGACCTGTTCTGCACGTCGATCATCCTCTTGGCGTATGAATATCCAAAATTGCTGCTGTGGGGCGGCCCGTCGTGGATCTGGGCGAGCAGGATGCGCTCTGAGACCACCACTTCCTCCTGGCCCCGCCCACAGCCAGGCCCCACCCCAGTGGTGAGCACCTCCTGGCCCCGCCCTCACCATGGTCTCATCAATGGGGTAGGTGGTCTTGTCTGGGAAGATACAGGTGGACAGGCAGGAGACTACTTTGCGGGCGCCCACCTCGAAGGCCGAGTGCAGGACGTTGTCGTTGATATGCACGTTTTTCCTCTGCAGGGGAGGGACAGGGGGCAGATCAGGTCCCCCAGGCAGGATCCAAACCCCTACCTGCTCCTCCAGGGACAAAAATGGGGACATGCCCTGGTCCCTCACACATGGGCAGTACCTGAGCCTGCTCGTCCTAACTGCTCCCAAGACAAGGCAAAGCCTCCCAGGGCTGACCTTACAGAAATTACTGCCCCCTCCCTACCCCCACCGGGGCTGTAGGAGGTCCAGCCCTTCCATTCTGGATGTGCAGGAGGACCACGTCCGCAGGGCCTGCTGAGGGCACAGCAGGTAGTGAAGGGTGGGGAAGGAGCCCAGGGGGCCCAATGTGACACTAGGATGGAGTGAGGCTCCTACAACATGGGGAGAAGTGGCCCCTGCACTAACCCATCCTAGAGGAGCTCGTGCCCAGCTCTACTTCCCAACAGCAGTGAAGCCTGGGCCTGCCCTACCCCTCCCCAAGCCCTACTTCCCCTTCTGTAAATTGGACATGAGATGGCCAGGAGAGAGAGGAGAGGTGATGGCCAGGCAACCTGCTGGGAAGGCTGAGACAAACAAGGAGGATCCTGGGGTGACAAGGCCCCTAGGAAGAATCTGGTCTGAGCCTCTGCTGACCCTAGTGTCTGGTACAGGCCAACCAGGCCTAGGCTGCTACCCAGAGACAGGTGGGGCCAACCCTCAGGGGCACAGCCGGCAGGGGCAGGGCCCTTACACTATATCCCCTCCTTGTCAGGGCACATGCCACAGACACAGAGAGCCCAGTTCACATCTCTGCACCCCAAAGTGCTGTGGTCCTGGTCAGGGGAGCTAGAGGCTCCAGAGGCCCAAAAGGATCTGGAGGAAGGAACCAGCCTCACGTCACAGTGAATGCTAGCTTCTTTCAGCTCTCCAACCCTACAGGTCAGCTCCATGGCTTTTCCTACTGGACTAAATGCCCCCAGGCCCACCTGTGTGTCCCTCTGCCCACAGCACCAAGGGCCCTTACACTATATCCCCTCCTTGTCAAGGCACATGCCACAGACACAGAGAGCCCAGTTCACATCTCTGCACCCCAAAGTGCAGTGGGCCTGGTCAGGGGAGCTAGAGGCTCCAGAGGCCCAGAAGGATCTGGAGGAAGGAACCAGCCTCACGTCACAGTGAATGCTGGCTTCTTTCAGCTCTCCAACCCTACAGGTCAGCTCCATGGTTTTTCCTACTGGACTAAATGCCCCCAGGCCCACCTGTGTGTCCCTCTGCCCACAGCACCAAGTGTGGGTCACTAGGGGGTCCTCACAGGCTGTCCCCACCAGGCTGTACCAAGCCCTGATCCTCAGGGACTTCCTGTGAGTTGGAAGCCTGCCAGGAAGTTCCCAGAACCTGGGCTCCTGGCTCCCAGTGCTGGCTGGACCCTCCTCACTTACCCAGAAGTCCAGATTGTATTTGATATTCCGGAACAGGCCCCCCACCATTGCAGCAAGGTGGATGACGTGTGTGGGCCGGACCTTCTCAAACAGGGCTTTGGTCTGTGCCGCATCCCTGGGGGGAGCCAGGCTGTCAGGGACCCCATGGAGGCCCAAGGGAACTAGCACTCTGGGGTTGGGGCATTGGGGTCAGGAACTAGGTGGGGCTGTGGCAGGTAGAGCAGCCAAAAGGGAAGGCGGCCAAGTTCAGTGCCCAGCTGGTGTGAGAGCATGGGCTTCCGGGAAGGGATGGGGGAATGTTTGCATAGGAGAACAGCCAAGCACACCCAGGCCAGCCACCTGGCAGGGAGGGAGGGTCCAGTCCAGAGCTCTCCAGTCTGGAAAGGACATGGGGAGAAGGGGGTGCTCCGGCAATGGGCTCACTCACGTGAGGTCGGCGTCCTTGGAAGAGACAAACACCCAGTCCTCCCCAGGCAGGCCGGCCCCATCTGCTACCACCTTCTGGAGGGCTCTGCCCACCAGCCCGGAGCCCCCTGTCACTAGGATCCGCATGGAGCCTTGGGGCTCACCCATGTCAGCTGCAGCTGTAGGAACAATGGTGGGGGCTGAGGCCATGATGCTCCCAGCCTGTGGAGGCCCACTCCCGTGGGGCAACTGGCACAGAGTGAGGCCCCCAGGGAGGGGACACGGTCCACTGGCAACCAGACACACCCAGCTGGGACGACGCACCCCCTCCTCCCAACTCTGTTTTCCAGGGAGCCCTCTTCCTAGGGTTCCACCGGGGCCCTTAGGCTGCCACCCAGTCTACAGCAGCAGGTCCTCTCATTCCTCCCGCAGGTCGCGCCGCTGGCTCAGAAGTGGACAGGCCTCGGGGCGCCGCCACCTTTGAGGACCCTACCCTGGGAGCCGGAAATCTGCTAGGCCCTCCCCCAGGACGGCTCTGCCCCCACCGCGGGGCCCCACGGCCAGCCCCTAGGGGCGGGGGTCGTGCTGGGAGGGGACCCTGCCCAGACATCTCGCGGCTCCCAATCGTGCAGGCAGCCCAGCTGGAGTCTGCGGGGAGACCCCATCGCAGCAGGGCCTCCTTCCCCGGTCCCGGCGCCCCACAGGGCTCGCTGGTTCTCACGGAGCACGCTGGACCCAGGCCCCGGTTTGCGACGCCGTGCCCCCGGGGTCCCCTTGGTGTCCTCTGCCGTCTCGCCTGCGCCCGGGCCCACCTGTGCGGCTCCCGGGGGCAGCCCAGCTGGAGTCTGCGGGGAGACCCCATCGCAGCAGGGCCTCCTTCCCCGGTCCCGGCGCCCCACAGGGCTCGCTGGTTCTCACGGAGCACGCTGGACCCAGGCCCCGGTTTGCGACGCCGTGCCCCCGGGGTCCCCTTGGTGTCCTCTGCCGTCTCACCTGCGCCCGGGCCCACCTGTGCGGCTCCCGGGGAGTTGCTTCCGGCGCCGGGTGAGTCTCCAGCCTCGCGGGCGGCCAGGTGGAGGGGCGGGGCGGCGGGGGGCGGGGCAGCAGCACTCTGGGAGACGGAGTCCGCGGCCCCGAAGCACTCTGGGAGACGGAGTCCGCGGCCCCGAAGCACTCTGGGAGACGGAGTCCGCGGTCGCGCAGCACTCTGGGGAATGGTGGTTCAGCCGCAGGGACGCGGCGGCCGGTCTGCTCGGGCGCTTTTGCCCGGCGGGAGGACCCAGGACCCCTCGGGAGCCGCGGCAGGGGCTCCGCCCTCGAGGTCCCGAGCCTTGCGTCTGAGCGCGGGGTGGAGCTGACAGGCGGCTCCGTAAGGTGTGCCCGGCTCCTTCGTGACGGCGTCTCTTCACGGAAGTGTTTCCTCGTGACAAGTTAAAGCCCCCCTGCAGCCCTGTGTGTGACTGCAGGTCAGCAGGCCGTCAGAAGGGACGGGACCCGGTTACGCCCGCACGCGTCCGGGGGCTTCGGTAGGACAGATTCATTCCACAAAACTCAGTTTTCCTGACTTCGTCTCAGCAACATTAGTAGTTATGTTGTTATAATAAAAAGTCGCCACGTAACTTGTATTCTTCTGGCCATAATGCCAAAGGACTCAGGCTTTCTTCAGGTACTGCACTTCTTTCTTCTTTAAACTTTGGTTCGGTTGGAGAAGCCTTGCTCTGCTGAGGTCCAGCAGCGACATCAGTAACGCGCCTCCTGATGCGGAACTGAGCCGTGGCGGGTAGAGCCGCGTTACAGCGCGAGGTCAGGGCTGCAGCCCTTGCCCTCGGCCACCGACAAACAAACAAACCACAGTTGTTGAGACGGAAATGAGCCATGCCTTTTAGGGTATCACGTTTCCACATTGTACCTGATCACATGATAATTTATCAGTATCACAGAAACTACCAAATATTTTAATTTGAATTTAAAATCGCCACCTCTGTAGAGTGCTGTTCACCCCGCCTTAGTACATTTGGGCTGCTGTAACAAAATGCCATGGATCGGGTAGTTTTTTTTTTTTTTTTAAAGCTGACCGGTAAGGGGATCTTAACCCTTGACTTGGTGTTGTCAGCACCACGCTCTCCCAAGTGAGCTAACCAGACATCTCTATATAGGGATCCGAACCCGTGGCCTTGGTGTTATCAGCACCGCACCCTCCCGAGTGAGCCACGGGCCGGCCCTTTGGGTAGCTTTTTTTTTTTTTCCTTTTTTTTGTCTTTTTTACTGACCGGCAATGGGATCGCAACCCTCGGTGTCGCGCCCGCACCGCGCTCAGCCAGTGAGCGGGAACCGGTCTCCACATGGGATCCGAACCCTCGGCGGGAGCGCTGCCACGCTCTCAAGTGGCACACTCTCCAGTGCGCCACCAGGCCGGCCCTTTGGGTAGCTTTTAAACAACAGAAATGTATTTCTCACAGTTCTGGAGGTTCGGAAGTCGTATATCAAGGTGCTGGCAGGTGTGGTGTCTGGAGAGGGCCTGCTTCCTAGCTCATAAACAGCCTTAATTCTTTCATATGGTGAACGGACGGAGAGGGTCTCTCTCTGGCCTCTTTTTTAAGGGCACTAATCCCATTCATAAGAGCTTCATCCTCATGACCTAAGCATCTCCCAAAAGCCCCACCTCCTCATGTCATCACATCTCCTCGGGGTTAGGATATCAACACAGGAATTTTAGGGAGACACAAACATTCAGACCACAGCACCATCTCTCACTGCAATGCAATATTTCTTAAGTTCTTTGACATTTTTTAATGGTAGAATATTACAAAGAAAACCAAAAATAGCAGAATGATACTCTATTTGCTCACATCTCTCTTGATTGGCATTATACTTTAACCTATAAGAGCCAGAAAGTCTTTTATATTAAAATTACTTTGGGGGCCAGTTAGCTCAGCTGGTCAGAGCGTGGTGCTGATAACACCAAAGTCCAGGGTTCGATCCCTGTACCAGCCAGCCGCCAAATAAATAAAAATAAAATTATTTTGGGATTATTTATGTGAGAATTTTCTCCTTCATAATCATACAAACACTTTTTGTCCTTTGCATATTTTATTGAAATGTCGTTTGTGTGTATTTCATGGGCAATTTCTTCCAATTTAGAAAAATATTTTCTCTAAATTTAAAGAAGTACATTTTTAAATCTTTTTGAAAGTAAATTTGTCAATCTTAGCTCTGTCTGGGGTTTTTGTAAGCTTTTGCAAACATCATTTGAAACCTGGAGTTTGTATGAGACAGCTGTGGCAGTACAAATTCAAAATTGATCTTATTTTCCGTGAAAGACAATTGGTTCTGTGAGCATCTTCCGTTGTTTCCTTCTCTTGTAGAGCTTCTTAAATGCTGTCTACTCTAAATCGAATCCCTTTAACAGCATTTAGTCACTTTTCGCATCATGTGTCTACGGTAGGGAGTTCAAGGTCAAAACTGATCTATATTTCATCAAGATGCTCCATCGTTGGGCTAATTCAAGAAATATTGTATATAATTTGAAGTCAGTCTCAGTGCACTTGAGTCCTCGTCTCTTAGTAGCAACGTGCTACAAATGACCCGAGTAATACCTCTAGTTTTTCAGCCAAAACTCTGGCTTGTTCACCTTTCTCTTTATCGGCCACTTTAGCTCTGTTTTTATAAGTGTGCCTTTTTCAGGCTTTGGAATCAGTGCATAAAATCTGAGGTTTTTAAATTAATATTTGTTAGCTGTCTGGCACAGGGATCCGAATCCCTGACCTTGGTGTTGTAACACGGTGCTCAAACCAACTGAGCTACCCAGCCAGCCCTAAATTTATTGTTGGGTTTTTTAAAGTTTTTCATTTAAGTCAAAACCTAATGTGAAATCAATGAAATACTCATTAATCTTAACTTTTCTGCTTTCACTTTGGAAAGTTCATCAATATAGATAATAAATTGTAGTTGCCCAGCATGACTTTGCATTTGCACGATCTAAGTTCGGTAATAACTAACTTTTTAGAACAGTTGGTTTTGTTGTCTGTGCACTGTGCACCCCGTGTTTAGATACACACGTGGCTGTTTCATAATATTCCCAAAGCCTCTGATTTTACAGCAGTGTCTGCTTCAAGGGGTGAGTGGGTGGGGAGCAAAGCACTATTAAGTACACAGCAAAACAGATAAATATGCAAGGACTTTATTTCTTTTGATTCTTTTTTTGTTGTTTTATTTTAATTTTTTTTTTTTTTTTTTTTTTACATGAGCGGGTGGGGAGCAAAGCACTATTAAGTACACAGCAAAACAGATAAATATGCAAGGACTTTATTTCTTTTGATTCTTTTTTTGTTGTTTTAATTTTTTTTTTTTTTTTTTTTACAGCTGGCCTGGTTACAGGGATCTGAACCCTTGTCCTTGGGGTTATAACTCCTTACTATAACTGTAGAGCTAGGGCAGGGTCTCTGGTGCTCACAGACCCCTCGAGCCCATTCACAAACCCTTCACACACAGGTCTATGAGCTGGGTAACTGGCAAAAAAGTCCTTGGAGCGGTAGGTGAAGAAAGAATAGTCTTTATTCAGCACACACAAGTCTAAGAGTTAAACAGTCCAAAGGAGAAACTCAGAAACTCAATTGTTACCAGCAAAGTCCAAAGAAAAACTGAGCAGCTGCCAGCAGAGTAAACAGGCTCTAGTTTTAGACAGGAGCTCTCCGCCCACCAGCTTACTCCACAAACTGCAGAGCACACAATAGCAGCAAACTAAAAAGACACATGGGTGCAGGTGCGCACTAACTCCACCCACACACATTTTATTTACAAGAAATGTGCTGCTCGACCCCCAACCAGACCTGAGCCAAGGGAGTGTAAAATTTTCATCGTCTGGGCTATGAGTGTTCACATTAAACATGGACTGCTCCATCCCCAGCTCTCAAATTATTTGAACTAACTCAGCATACGTTTGCTATTTACTAACAATCTTGGGCAATTCTCAAGCATTTGCCCACACGGTTCAGGCCGCTGGAGTCACCCAGTCCATTAAGGAGTGATTACTTGGCCCTTGTTGTGTATCTGCAGCTATTCTGCAGCCGCTGCCTCAGGGACGGGTGCATGGTGATGGAGGCCAATTTTTCCATCTCTTCACCAGAGCATTCCACACTATTTACCCCTAGGTCCCATAATTGCAACAGTCAAACAGCCAGGGGCTCCGCATGTTTATGCCAAAACTGTCTCCCCAAGTCAACTAACTCAACCTGGGTATATGGGACATAGGTGGTGACTTGGGTCACCTGTGGATTGCCCACCGATTGTCCACCCAGTCCCATAGGCTGCTCATGTTTCACTTTCTGATGCACAACAGTTCGTGCCTGGAGACACATGGTCTCCCCAAACTCACCACTGGGTTCGTCATCTTCTCTGGTGTGAGAGGCTGGAGTGACCAGTTGCTGCATGTCATCCTCCAGGACATCTATCCATGCTTCCAACAATTCTGCTTTCTGCTTCAAATCTTGATCAACTTGCAGCATAGCCAGGCTCCAATCAGCAGAATAGTGGCCACTGGGCACCACATGCTCAAGGATAGTCATATTTCCTCCCCCTCCCAAGGGGCTCTCTGCTGTAGTGCCTGGTCTATGCTGACTTGCAGTACAGTGAGCAGCACCCAGATCCCAGTCAACAGGAAAGTGGCCATGGGGCACAACATATTCAAAAGTAGCCACATTTCCTCCTTCTCCAAAGGCTTCTTGGTTCCTGTACCTGCTTAGAATCCTGCCGACTACACCAATTGGAGAGCTAGGGCTGGGTCTCTGGTGCTCACAGACCCCTCAAGCCCATTCACAAACCTTTCACACACAGGTCTACAAGCCGTGTAACTGGCAAAAAAGTCCTTGGAGCTGTAGGTGAAGAAAGAATTGTCTTTATTCAGCACACACACGTCTAAGAGTTAAACAGTCCAAAGAGAAACTCAGAAACTCAATTGCTACCAGCAAAGTCCAAAGAAAAACTGAGCAGCTGCCAGCAGAGTAAACATGCTCTATTTTTAGATATGAGCTCTCTGCCAGCCAACTTGCTTCACAAACTGTAGAGCACACAATAGCAGCAAACTAAAAAGCTACATGGGTGCAGGTGCGCACTCACTCCACTCACACACAACTTGTTTACAAGAAATGTGCTGCTTGACCCCCAACCAGACCTGAGCCAAGGGAGTCTGACTAAATTATCCTATTTTCCCCACAATAACCAACTGAGCTAACCAGCCATCCCTCTTTTCTTTCTTCTTCTCTTGTTTGTTTCTTTTCGTTTATTTTTGAAACCAGGCATTTGTACCTCACACTCATTAAGATGACTACTATCAACAGAAGAGAGAGCAACGTGGAGAAAGCCTTGGGCACTGCTGCTGGGAACAGGAAATAGTGTGGCTGCTGGGCACAGACCCAGTAGAAGCAAAAGCAGGGACTCGAAGAGATATTTGCACCTGTGTCCACAACAGCATTATTTGCAATAGCCACAAGGTGGAAGCAACCCAAGGGTCTATTGAGGGACAAATGGGTAAACAAAATGTTGTCTATGCACACGATGGAATGTTACTCAGCCTTAAAAAGGAAGGAAATTATGACACATGCTACCACATGGATGAATCTTGAGAACATTATTCTAAGTGAAATAAGCCAGTCACAAAACGACAAATGCTGTGTGATTCCACTTACATGGGGTACCTAGAGGAGTCACATCCATAGAGACAGAAAGAGGAAGGGTGGTTGCCAGAGGCTGGTGGGGGAGGATGGGGGGTTGGTGTTTGCTGCGGACAGAGTTTCAGTTTGGGAAGATGAAAAGTTCTGGAGGTGGATGGTGATGATGGTTGCAAAGTACTTAATGATAGTGAATGTACTTAATGCCACTGAACTGTGCATTGAAAATGGCTGAGATGGTAAACTTTGTTATGGGTATTTCACCACAATAAAAAAATTTTTTTGAAGTGGAAAAAAGCCCCAGGCATTTGTAAACAGGAAGGCATACATTAATTACCTAACGAGAGTTCTCAAATAGTCATGTGTGTTGTAATATTGTCATCACAGGCAGCATAGCAGACCACGAGAGAACAGAACTGTTCTGAAATGCTCCCAACATTATATACGTTGTAAAAACAGAAAGTCTCTTCCTTAAGTAAAGAATAATGTTTGTGACTTCTGACTTAAAGCAAGATAAAAACAGAAAAAGAGAATGTTGGGGTCCAGAAAGTGATAACCCAAAGTGAAGGCCTCTGAGCAACCTCAAGAGCAAAATTCTCCTCTGACCTTCTCCTGCCCTCCTGTCTCAGCCTCAGTGTCCCCTGAGGCAAGCCATGGAAACTAGACTCCCTCTTCCCCAAGGCAGGTCACAGAAATGCTCTAATCTTCCCTGGCCTCTCTGTCTTGGGGCTGCCATAAAGAAATCCTCTGACATACCTTGTCTGATTGTAGGTCATAAGACCCCCATTCCAGAGGGTTCTGTCCCATGCCCGAGAGGAAGGTGCACTGCACAGAGAGGCCAAGAGGAATCTGAACACACAGGCCGTGCTGGGCACCCCTGCAGTGCATTTGCATTAGGTCATACCCTTCCATCCTATCATATTTCTATATGCTGTGCCTGCTTCACAGAATCTAAGCATAAAGATGGACAGTTCTCCCTACATCTTTGGGTCTTCATTCTGAAGGCTCCCATGTCACGTAAGCATATGATCAAATAAAATTTGTTATGCCATTTCTTCATATTAATCTGTGTTTATCAAGTGATTTTCCAGAGAACCTTCAGGGCTTTGAAGGAGTTGTCTTCCCTCGGCCCCTACAAGTACTTGAACCTCAAATAAGAAAATACAGACTTCACCCTGAAAGTGAGGATTTCAAAGGATGGGATGTTGGGCCGGCCCGGTGGCGCACTGCTACAGTGCGCCGCTTGGGAAGCGCGGCGGCGCTCCCGCCCGAGGGTTCGGATCCCACATACAGACCGGTTCCCGCTCACTGGCTGAGCAAGGCGCGGGAGCAACGCCAAGGTTTGCAATCCCGTTGCCGGTCCCCGGTCCGGTACGGGGGCAACACGGAAAAAAGACAAAAAAAAAAAAAAAAAAAGGATGGGATGTTAACCCCCACTGGAAATTTACCAGGAAGTCTTTTTCAAGTTTCTGAGAAATGCCATGCCATCTTCCACTGTGGCGGCACTGTTTGCATTCCATCAGCCATGCCTGGCTTTTAAAACCACCCCAGGTGAGAGCCCTTGGCACCTGTGAGTGAGCCTTCACTTCCCACACTGATGTGGGGCAGCCTGCAGGCACTCTGCATCCCCCTCCAGGTCCATGCACCATCCTTTGCATGGTTCTGTCTACAACACTGGCAGTGACATGCCCGCCTCCTGTGTGCAGAGACAAGGGAGGACAGACTCTCCTGCTGTAGGAGCTGGTTGAGGACCCAAACACAGGTGTCATAACTGATGGATCTTGGATGTGACTGGAGCCATTGTGCACACAATAAGCACAAAATAGCCACCAGCCTTGTCTTCCACTTCAGCACCAACCTCCCCCCTTCCCTTTACGAGAAGCCTTGTGACTTAAACAGAAACTCTTTTACTTCTGCAAAGGCACTATTCTCCACCCTGGTTGCATAGCTTCCACATTAGCATAATGCCCCTCCTTGATGGTACCAGCCAGCCATTGGTGCACTATATAAGCTCTTTCACCACCACACCTGGTGCTGTCCTCCATTTTGAGGGCAGCCCTGGGCTGCTGTCCACTTTGAGCACAGCCCAACAGATTCTTTTCCTTTAATAAAGCTTGATTGGTACCCGGTGTCTCGGCTCACTTTCTTTCATTTTGGTGCCAAAACCCAGAAAGGGTTTTGGCTGGACTGTTGGATAATCCCCTCTCTTGGGTCGACTGGGCCACAGCCACCCTTCCTGGACCTGCCGAACTGGGTACCTCTGGGACTCTCTCCTTTTATTGTTTCAGACCAATGCATCCAACATCGGCCTAAATTCAGGTTGAGTCAGTGGGTCAGTCCTCTCTCATCTCGGTTCCCCTGACTTGTGCTCTCATTCTTGAAGCCCAGGCACCTGGCTAGGGGAACTCTTCTCATGCCCCCCAGCTATTGGAGGATGCTCCTCTAGCCAGTTGGTGGCTTTTTTCTCAAAAAGAAGGTGGACAGCAAAGAGGATGCTCTTTGTTGGCACTCTTCTTCTACAAGGACTGCCTGTTCCCTTTCTCACCCTCTAAATGGGATCCTCACAACCCAAACCTAAACGTCTCATTTTCTTTTTTTTTTTCCTTTTTGTCTCTTTTTTCGTGTCCGGCAATGGATCGCAACCCTCAGTGTCGCGCCCGTACCGGACCGGGACCAGCAACGGGATTGCAACCCTCGGTGCTGCGCCCGCCCCTCGCTCAGCCAGTGAGCGGGAACCGGTCTGTATGTGGGATCCGAACCCTCGGTGGGAGCGCCGCCGCACTCCCAAGCGGTGCACTGTAGCAGTGCGCCACCGGGCCGGCCCTAAACGTCTCATTTTCTTTTTTTTTTTTTTACATAAAAATATATTTATTATCAGCTTTTGCAACTTTAATATAGATGTGATTTCTGATAAGCTTTACAAATACTGTACATAGCTTCCAGTTCCTTTTCTTCTTTTAAAGATCTTTGGAGATTCATAAGAACTACTGGATTTGATAATTGCAAGTTACCACTGAGGAGGATGAAAATTCAGTGACTTCTCAAAAAAAAAATAATATTAAAAAACAAGTCTTGATTATTCATTTACTTTTTCACAAAATTGGCAATATAGTTTTTAAAAGATGTAAAAAGATTTTTTGCATTTAGATAAGCATCCTAAAATATAAGGTAAGACTACAAAGCAGTGTGATAGGTTTTTCTCTGTAACTTGTAAGCTGGATTGGAAGGCAATTCCCAGAATTCCAGAAATTGTGGAGACATGTTTACTTTAATGTGCAATCATGATAAACTGCATTTAACCAGGAGTCAAAGGACCTGGGTTCTAGTTGGCATCTTGCATGATGTGATCTTGAATTCAAGTCTCTCAGCTTCTGGATATCAGAACCCCCATAATAGAATGGAAGGAGTTAAATCAGGTCATCTTGAGTATCCTTTCCAGCTCTGTTATTTTGTAATGCCATGAAATCAGAATAACATGTTCCAAGCTGTTTGTGGTCAGGGATTTTAGAACCTGTTTTTCTCATTGTACTTTTAAAATTTCTACCTTTTTTAGTCTTATTCTTATGTGAATATACATATATTTTTCTCCCATGTTCTTCTGTGCATTTAAATATATTTTTCTATTCAATAGCATCTTCATCACTAGCAATAAAAAAGTTTCCCAAGTATGTATTTTTTTGCTTTTTTAAAGATGACCAGCAAGGGGATCTTAACCCTTGACTTGGTGTTATCAGCACCACAGTCTCCCAAGTGAGCCACAGGCCAGCCCTACCAAAAATGTATTTTTCATGTTTTGTTTTTATTTTTTTTCAGCTTCCTTTTTTAACTTCTCCAAGACCTCTTCTGGAGTTGCAGAGGCCAAGAGCTTCACAACCTTTTCACGAGATTTACCACCCTTATCCAAAACCACATCACTCTTTTTGAGTTCTAAGACCTTGGAAAGGTAGCGACAGAGCTCAGCATTAGCCTCTCCCTCTAATGGAGGTGCTGCAATAGCTACATTTACGGCTTCAGTTGTCAAATCTGTTACAGCATTTTGTTTGGAGCCAGGTTTGGCATGGATGGCTATGACGACACAGCCTTTAGGATCACTGTCACAGGACCTAAGGCAGGAAGTGGTCTCTCCGGTTCTCTGCTCTGGCTTTTACCCTTCTTCGTCGCACCAACTTTTTTAGGCATCTCGGGGCCAGAAAGGAGCCGAGCGGAGGCCCGAGCGCCGGGTCCTCCCCGGAGCTGTCTCAGCCCACAGCCGCGCTGCAGCATCGCCCCCTGCGGAGGCCAAACGTCTCATTTTCTAATGTACTCCATGCTCTATGCATCTAGGCTGTCTCCTGGACAACCTCTCAGCCTCCAGGGAGACATTAATATTCTAATGCCTCGTTACAATGGATCCTGGTGACCACAAGATGGCACTCTCAATTTAGATACTCTCCTAGACAACTTTTGTCACTGAAACAGCAAGCCTTCTTCTATCTCTGAATGTGTCCTTCTCTCTGTCAAATCTGTCCTACATCTCAAAGTCTCCTAGCTCATGCCCGACCTCCCCTTGTGGACTCAGATTAATCTTTTAATCCATCAGCCTACCCTGCTCCTCATTCAGGCCACCTTGACTACCTCCTTATGCTCCAAATCCTTCACCAGCCCTTCCACCTTTTCCCTCTCTTCTCCCTCAGCCACCCAACCCCCCTATCCTTCTCCCCCTTTGTCAGATAACAACCCTGCCTCAGCTCCAGCTCCTTTATACCCCCTCCGTGAAGTGGCAGGGATGAAAGGATTTGTCTGGGTACATATCCCCTTTTCTCTTTCAGACCTTTTCCAAGTCAAAAAATGACTGGGATCGTTCCAGTCTGACCCAGACACATATCCATCCCCTGAAAGTAGGTGGCAGGTCTGGATGGTGGCCCATTAACAGGCAGATGAGGTTCATGCTCAAAATAACAGGTGGCCAGTGGGAGATATTGCAGTCCATTGCACAGATCCAAATTGGGACCACAAGGCCTGCCACAGGGAATGGGCTCTCCAGGATAACATGATCACACACTTGATTTATGGCCTCCAAAAATACTACTCACAAGTCAGTCAATTATGACAAGATTAGAGAGATTACAGAGAGATCCAACAAAAATCCCAGCAAGTTCCTAACCCACCTCTCTGAGGCCCTACATAAATACACACATATAGATCCAAACTTCCCTGCAGGCATGGCCTTTTACACTACCTCCTCAGCACACTTTTCAAGGTTTTTTTACAATATGGAGGAGGAGGAGAAAAAGGACTGGTTTAAGAGATCAGGCCAAATACCAACTCCTTGGCTAATGCCATCTGAGGCTCACACACTCCAAAGCTGGTTTCCTCTAGGGACAAGGCACCCAAGAACTGCTTCAAATATGGTCAGTCAGGCCACTCGTCATGGGCCCATTCTAACCCCAGGCCCCCTTACACGTATAGACCCAAACTCCCCTGCAGGCATGGTCCTCTTACACTCTCATTTCATTACCCAATCAGCCCCTGATATTTGAAAAAACTGTAAAAGAGATCAGGCCAAATACCAGCTCCTGGCTAATGCCATCTGTGGCTCACGTACTCCAAAGCTGGCTGCCTCAAGAGGCAAGACACCCAGGAACCACTTCAAATGCGGTCAACTGGGCCACTTGGTATGGGTCTGTTGTAACCCCAGGCCCCCCTTCCAGGCCCTGTCCTCACTGCAAACAGCCATATCACTGGGGGATTGACTGTTCCACTTGCCAGAGAGGGAGTGGCCCGGTCCCCAACCCACAGCCTTTGGCTTCATGGCCATCCCTACTGGAGCTTCTCAGCTTTGCCCAGGAGGAGGACTGATGATGCCCAGGGCCCAAGGCCCCCATGGAGGTCACCATGTCTGAGCCCATGGTAACTCACCTCGTGGCAGGTAAGCCTATCTCTTTTGTCATCAATACAGGGGCCACTTACTCTACCCTTCCTAAATATGGAGGACCAACTACCCCATCCTCTATCACAATAGTAAGGGTCACGGGATCAGAATACTACCCGCGGATCACTCAAGCCCTTTCCTGCACCCTACATCACACCCAATTCAAACACAAATTTTTAATAATGCCTCAATGCCCAACCCCCTTACTGGGATGGGACATTCTTTTCAAATTCAAAGCTACTCTTACCCTAAACACTTTAACTCCAGCTACAATACTCCTGTTACAGGCTGTACCCAGACCTGGCCCCTGAGGCTTCCACCTTCCCCTTCCCCTCAGACAAGGTTAAACCCTAGTATGGGACACTTCTTCTCCCTCCATTGCTATGCACCACTCCCCTATCCTTGTTAAGTTGCTGAACCCCTCTTTGTTCCCTGATGTCCCACAGTACCCCATCATTAACAAACACCTAATAGGCTTAAAACCCGTCATACACAAACTCCTTTCTTCTTATCTCTTATGGCCTACCCGCTCACCTTTCAACACACCCACCCTTCTGGTTATAAAGCCTAATGGCTCATACTGTTTAGTACAGGACTGATCCTGACACATGTCATTCCCAACAACTCACCTGGACAGTGCTACCTCAGGGGTTTCAGGATAGACCCCACTTTTCCATCCAGGCCTTAGATCAAGAATTACCTGAACGTCTCCAACCTCTAGCACTTTAATACAATATGTGGATGACCTCCTTTGTAGCCCCTCCTATGAGGATTCACAGGCCTACACTGTTGCTCTCCTTAATTTCCTGGCCCCCAGGAGATATCAAGTGTCCCCAGCAAGGCCCAAATTTCTTCTCCTTCAGTTGCCTATTTGGGAGTCCACCTCACCCCCAATACCAGAGAAGTAACAGTGGATCACAAGAGTCTAGTTTCTGAACTCCCTACTCCTACCATAATGAGTGAAATCCTTTCTCTCTTGGGGCTTGCAGGGTATCTTCGCCTATGGATTCCTAACTTTGGAATGCTACAAAACCACCTTATGAGGCAGCCAAAGGGGATCCTGCCATTCCCTTAGATCCCACAAAGCCCATTCATTCTCCCTTCCAGCAATTAAAAGCTGCCCTCCTTGCAGCCTCAGCTCTATCCCTCCCCAAACCTATCCCATCCTTTTATCCTATATGTCACCAAAACCCAAGGATTGGCAGTCAGGGTTTTGGGACAAGAGGCAGGAGATATTTTCTCCCCAGTTACATACCTCTCTGAACAATTTGATACCACAACCTGGGGATGGGACCCCTGTTTATGGGCCTTGGCGGCAGCCACCCTTTTAACACAAGGAAGCTCTAAACTAGCTTTTAAACAACAGTCAAGACCCTCTCAGCCATAAGGCCAAGTCAATTCTCTCCCTTTCCCGCCTACAACTTATTCACCTTACTTTCATTGAAAACTCCCAGCTCTCCTTTAAACCTTGCCCTCCCTTAAATCCAGCCACTCTCATCACAAAACATGCCCTCCCTTAAATCCAGCCACTCTCATCACAGAACACTCATGACCCTTAGAACACAATTGCATGAGGCTTTAGACCTCTTTCTCAATCCCTTTCCTCACATCTCCCCACATCC
>NW_007728934.1:192388-202084 GCF_000696425.1 Galeopterus variegatus
GAAGGAGTTAAATCAGGTCATCTTGAGTATCCTTTCCAGCTCTGTTATTTTGTAATACCATGAAATCAGAATAACATGTTCCAAGCTGTTTGTGGTCAGGGATTTTAGAACCTGTTTTTCTCATTGTACTTTTAAAATTTCTACCTTTTTTAGTCTTATTCTTATGTGAATATACATATATTTTTCTCCCATGTTCTTCTGTGCATTTAAATATATTTTTCTATTCAATAGCATCTTCATCCCTAGCAATAAAAAAGTTTCCCAAGTATGTATTTTTTTGCTTTTTTAAAGATGACCAGCAAGGGGATCTTAACCCTTGACTTGGTGTTATCAGCACCACAGTCTCCCAAGTGAGCCACAGGCCAGCCCTACCAAAAATGTATTTTTCATGTTTTGTTTTTATTTTTTTTCAGCTTCCTTTTTTAACTTCTCCAAGACCTCTTCTGGAGTTGCAGAGGCCAAGAGCTTCACAACCTTTTCACGAGATTTACCACCCTTATCCAAAACCACATCACTCTTTTTGAGTTCTAAGACCTTGGAAAGGTAGCGACAGAGCTCAGCATTAGCCTCTCCCTCTAATGGAGGTGCTGCAATAGCTACATTTACGGCTTCAGTTGTCAAATCTGTTACAGCATTTTGTTTGGAGCCAGGTTTGGCATGGATGGCTATGACGACACAGCCTTTAGGATCACTGTCACAGGACCTAAGGCAGGAAGTGGTCTCTCCGGTTCTCTGCTCTGGCTTTTACCCTTCTTCGTCGCACCAACTTTTTTAGGCATCTCGGGGCCAGAAAGGAGCCGAGCGGAGGCCCGAGCGCCGGGTCCTCCCCGGAGCTGTCTCAGCCCACAGCCGCGCTGCAGCATCGCCCCCTGCGGAGGCCAAACGTCTCATTTTCTAATGTACTCCATGCTCTATGCATCTAGGCTGTCTCCTGGACAACCTCTCAGCCTCCAGGGAGACATTAATATTCTAATGCCTCGTTACAATGGATCCTGGTGACCACAAGATGGCACTCTCAATTTAGATACTCTCCTAGACAACTTTTGTCACTGAAACAGCAAGCCTTCTTCTATCTCTGAATGTGTCCTTCTCTCTGTCAAATCTGTCCTACATCTCAAAGTCTCCTAGCTCATGCCCGACCTCCCCTTGTGGACTCAGATTAATCTTTTAATCCATCAGCCTACCCTGCTCCTCATTCAGGCCACCTTGACTACCTCCTTATGCTCCAAATCCTTCACCAGCCCTTCCACCTTTTCCCTCTCTTCTCCCTCAGCCACCCAACCCCCCTATCCTTCTCCCCCTTTGTCAGATAACAACCCTGCCTCAGCTCCAGCTCCTTTATACCCCCTCCGTGAAGTGGCAGGGATGAAAGGATTTGTCTGGGTACATATCCCCTTTTCTCTTTCAGACCTTTTCCAAGTCAAAAAATGACTGGGATCGTTCCAGTCTGACCCAGACACATATCCATCCCCTGAAGGCAGGGAGCAGTTCTGGATGGCAGCTCAACAACAGGAAGATGAGGTACATGCTCAAAATAACAAGCAGCCTGTGGGAGCTGTTGCAGTCCCTTGCATGGACCCAAATTGGGACCACCAGGCCAGCCATGGGGATTGGGATCTCCAGGATAACATGATCACACACTTGATTTATGGCCTCCAAGAGGCTACTCACAAATCAGTCAATTATGACAAGCTTAGAGAAATCACACAGAGATCCACTGAAAATCCCAATGAGTTCCTAACCCACCTCTCTGAGGCTTTACATGAATATACACGTATAGACCCAAACTCCCCTGCAGGCATGGTCCTCTTACACTCTCATTTCATTACCCAATCAGCCCCTGATATTTGAAAAAACTGTAAAAGAGATCAGGCCAAATACCAGCTCCTGGCTAATGCCATCTGTGGCTCACGTACTCCAAAGCTGGCTGCCTCAAGAGGCAAGACACCCAGGAACCACTTCAAATGCGGTCAACTGGGCCACTTGGTATGGGTCTGTTGTAACCCCAGGCCCCCCTTCCAGGCCCTGTCCTCACTGCAAACAGCCATATCACTGGGGGATTGACTGTTCCACTTGCCAGAGAGGGAGTGGCCCGGTCCCCAACCCACAGCCTTTGGCTTCATGGCCATCCCTACTGGAGCTTCTCAGCTTTGCCCAGGAGGAGGACTGATGATGCCCAGGGCCCAAGGCCCCCATGGAGGTCACCATGTCTGAGCCCATGGTAACTCACCTCGTGGCAGGTAAGCCTATCTCTTTTGTCATCAATACAGGGGCCACTTACTCTACCCTTCCTAAATATGGAGGACCAACTACCCCATCCTCTATCACAATAGTAAGGGTCACGGGATCAGAATACTACCCGCGGATCACTCAAGCCCTTTCCTGCACCCTACATCACACCCAATTCAAACACAAATTTTTAATAATGCCTCAATGCCCAACCCCCTTACTGGGATGGGACATTCTTTTCAAATTCAAAGCTACTCTTACCCTAAACACTTTAACTCCAGCTACAATACTCCTGTTACAGGCTGTACCCAGACCTGGCCCCTGAGGCTTCCACCTTCCCCTTCCCCTCAGACAAGGTTAAACCCTAGTATGGGACACTTCTTCTCCCTCCATTGCTATGCACCACTCCCCTATCCTTGTTAAGTTGCTGAACCCCTCTTTGTTCCCTGATGTCCCACAGTACCCCATCATTAACAAACACCTAATAGGCTTAAAACCCGTCATACACAAACTCCTTTCTTCTTATCTCTTATGGCCTACCCGCTCACCTTTCAACACACCCACCCTTCTGGTTATAAAGCCTAATGGCTCATACCGTTTAGTACAGGACTGATCCTGACACATGTCATTCCCAACAACTCACCTGGACAGTGCTACCTCAGGGGTTTCAGGATAGACCCCACTTTTCCATCCAGGCCTTAGATCAAGAATTACCTGAACGTCTCCAACCTCTAGCACTTTAATACAATATGTGGATGACCTCCTTTGTAGCCCCTCCTATGAGGATTCACAGGCCTACACTGTTGCTCTCCTTAATTTCCTGGCCCCCAGGGGATATCAAGTGTCCCCAGCAAGGCCCAAATTTCTTCTCCTTCAGTTGCCTATTTGGGAGTCCACCTCACCCCCAATACCAGAGAAGTAACAGTGGATCACAAGAGTCTAGTTTCTGAACTCCCTACTCCTACCATAATGAGTGAAATCCTTTCTCTCTTGGGGCTTGCAGGGTATCTTCGCCTATGGATTCCTAACTTTGGAATGCTACAAAACCACCTTATGAGGCAGCCAAAGGGGATCCTGCCATTCCCTTAGATCCCACAAAGCCCATTCATTCTCCCTTCCAGCAATTAAAAGCTGCCCTCCTTGCAGCCTCAGCTCTATCCCTCCCCAAACCTATCCCATCCTTTTATCCTATATGTCACCAAAACCCAAGGATTGGCAGTCAGGGTTTTAGGACAAGAGGCAGGAGATATTTTCTCCCCAGTTACATACCTCTCTGAACAATTTGATACCACAACCTGGGGATGGGACCCCTGTTTATGGGCCTTGGCGGCAGCCACCCTTTTAACACAAGGAAGCTCTAAACTAGCTTTTAAACAACAGTCAAGACCCTCTCAGCCATAAGGCCAAGTCAATTCTCTCCCTTTCCCGCCTACAACTTATTCACCTTACTTTCATTGAAAACTCCCAGCTCTCCTTTAAACCTTGCCCTCCCTTAAATCCAGCCACTCTCATCACAAAACACTCATGACCCTTAGAACACAATTGCATGAGGCTTTAGACCTCTTTCTCAATCCCTTTCCTCACATCTCCCCGCATCCTATCACACGGTTCATAGATGGGAGTGCCACCTCCACGCCTGCCCCCTGGGCGGGTTATGCCACAGTAAATCTAACACAAGCTATTGAGGCTGCTCAACTCCCAAAGGAGGTTGGGGTTATACACTGCAGAGGACACCAAACCTCCAATGACCCCATAGCCCAGGGAAACAAACTGGCAGATCTAACTGCAAAACAGGCTGCTCAGTCACCAGGCCCCCACTCTTCCTCTCCCACTCAGGTCCTTCTCATGGCCCCCACACCCTTACCCCAATACACACTCCAAGAAATACAACACCTCCAACAGCTGGGGGCACAGAGGAAGGACAACTGGTATCCTCTCTCCAGTCGCTATGTCCTCCCTACCACACAAGCTGAGCAAATCCTTTTAGGTTTCCATAATTCAGGTCATATAGGCTACGAACCCCTACTATGCCTTCCTCAGCCCTTATATTACTCTCCCCACAAAAGGACACGCTGTCTTCTAACATCAGTAGATACCTTTTCAGGTTGGAGTGAGGCTTTTCCCTGCACTTCAGAGGATGCTGCAGCAGTGACGCATGCTCTCACCTCAGAAATCATCGCTCGTTTTGGCCTCCCCACCAGTCACTCACTCGCCTACGGGCTGCCCCCCGCAAGCCCACAGGCCTCAGCCCCCTCAAACTTATGTACAGCAGACCAATCACTCACACCTCTCCCTTCCAGCTCGTCGCCCTTAGGCCACTGTCTCCCTACTCTTTCGCTCATTAGGGATCTTCTTAGGGAACAGGCCAACCTTCTATCACCTCATCCTTTCCCACCACCCCCTCAGACTTTAAACTGAGCCCGGGACAGCAAGTGTGTATTAAAACCTGACTCCCAAAGCCCCTCTCGCCATGCTGGGAAGGGCCTTACACAGCACTTCTCGCCACCCCCACGGCAGTGAAAGTACTAGGAAGGCCCCTTGGTATCGCTTATCCTGGTAAAACTAGCACCTGAGACTCTACCCAAAAACTGTTAACACCAAGCCAGAGGGGTCCCTCTGCTCAACCCCAACCTGCCGTCTCCTCACACTTCATCCATTTGAGGAGCCACAAACCTGAAAATCTCCAGGACCTTCGCTCTTCCCCCAGTCCCAGAAGGACGATCTTCCCCCGGCGATCATCCTCTCGCTCTTGCAGGCCCGCTCCACGTCCCTCGCACAAGAGCTGCTATTACACCGTCTGTTCTAGTGCCTGCTGCAGGACTGGCAGCAGCTGCCCCAGAGCGGTGGGACGTTACAGGAAGGTTTCTCCTGGCCTCCTTTACCTCCTGCCAGTAGGACGCTTCTTAGCAATGTCATCGTGACAATGTCCCCTTTAAATTCTTTTGGCTCCTAACCCTTCGCATCCTCCCCGTGTTTTCCCTCCTATCTCAATGCTCCCCCTCACCTGGAAGTCCTCAGAGAATCAGACTGGCCTCCAGGTGACTCATCTGTCTCCCACTTTGTGAGAAACTTTTTGTGGTCACCACCTCCCTGTCGATGCAGCCCGTGACGTTTCCACAAACATCTCTTCATTTTCCTCTAATGTCACCTCAGTGGGGACTGTCAGCCTTGTGCGGGACCTGCCCACACTCGTTGTGCGGGACCTGCCCACACTCTGCCTCACTGACACCAAATGCTGCCACTCACTCACCCCCTCCTCACCCATGCCCTAAAACCGGAATATATTTCCTTTGTAAAACTACGTTATCCTGCTGCCTGCCCCCCTAATGTGATTTCTTGCGTATTCGTTTGGCTTGTCCCTGACATCACCCTCCAGACAGATGAAGAGATGGAGACGGGACTTGGACTAACTTCAGCCCCCCCCCGCCCCGGCTCCTGTAGGACACTAATTGTACCTTTTAATTGGGGCGGGGACCCTTCCTGCAACTGGACCTGGCATAGCGGGCCCTGCTACTGCCTCTCAGTTCTATCAAATACTCTCAGAAGAACTAAGCATAGACAGCATCTCCTCCCTCCAGTGACAGGTCACCTCACTCACAACAGTCACTTTACAGAACCGTCAGGCCCTTGACCTCCTTACAGCCTGCCTCTTCTTGGAGAGGAATGCTGTTATTATGTAAATGAGTCTGGG
Organism: Galeopterus variegatus; assembly: GCF_000696425.1. Classification (NCBI taxonomy): domain Eukaryota; kingdom Metazoa; phylum Chordata; class Mammalia; order Dermoptera; family Cynocephalidae; genus Galeopterus; species Galeopterus variegatus. The sequence goes on from NW_007728934.1 coordinate 198,309, forward strand.
GTCATCCAAGACAACTTAAACCATTAAAAAGCAAGCATTGATCACTGATCCAAAGGGTTGCAAAACACAAACACACCTGGGGTGTGGCCCCAGTCGCTTAACCCTTGGACACCCTGGCTTATGCCCTACTAGGACCCCTAACTGTGCTGCGCCTCATTCTGCTTTTTGGTCCCTGTCTCTTTTGGTGTTTCTCTAATTTCTTTCAGGAACGTATGCAGGCTTTCACCAACCAAAAAGTCGCTGAATTGTTCCTGCGAGGAGGACGTCAGCCCCTCAGAATCAGCGACCCTTCCCCGGAGGAATACAGCCTCCCCACATGAAACAAACACCGCACCACCTCATTGTTTTACCTGCCACCTAAATCTTTTATTTTTTCCATATCTTCACCCGTCTCCAGCAGGAAGGAGCTTCAGAAGAATGAGACCTTCGCTCCTTTTCCCTTCTCCCCTATACTTAAAAGGCAGGAATGCTGGATCTTGGATGTGACCAGCGCCATTGTGCACACAATAAGCAGAAAATAGCCGCCGGCCTTGTCTTCCACCCCAGCACCAAACCCCTCCTCCCTTCCCTTTAGCCAAGCCTTGTGACTTAAACAGAAACCCCATTACTTCTGCAAGGGCGCAGTTCTCCACCCTGGTTGCATAGCTTCCACATTAGCATAATGCCCCTCCTTGATGGTATCAGCCAGCCCTTGGTGCACTATATAAGCTCTACCACCCCCACACCTGTTGCTGTCCTCTATTTTGATGGCAGCCCTGGGCTGCCTGCCGCTTTCGGTGCAGCCCAGCAGATTCTTTTCCTTTAATAAAGCTTGATCAGTACCCGGCATCTCAGCTCACTTTCTTTAAGTAACTGCCACCCAGAAGGCGAGGAGGTCAGCCAGAGGACATGGCCAACAACACAGAAGAGGGTCCTTGGATACCCTGGGGCCTCCCTCCTCCAGATTTTTCTGAGAGATGAACTGGGTTCCTCTTTGTTAAACAAACAGACAAAACCTCTAACAGGCAAGAATGCCTGTGCCTGGCAGGCTGTGGCTTAAAGCCTGAGGGCCCATGTCCCCTCGTCCTCCCAGGCTCCTCTCTGCAGAGGGTGCAGGGACCAGGCAGAGCTGCTCAGTGCTTCCCACTCTCATGACAGGCCAGGGGTCAGCTGGGACTCAAATCAGCCCAGTGGACATCATCTCCTGGAATTTGTCAGACTGGTGATGGGGACAGGAAGCTTGTTCCTCTCAGGCCACAGTGCAGGACCACCTGCAGCCATGCTCCTCCACCGGGGAGGAAGTGTGGCCACAGAAAGAGAGCAAGAAGCCACCCCCAGCACACTCGGGGGTTGGAGAAAGCGTCCTGTGCCCGTCCTCTGCCACCTGCCCCACCCTGCCCTTCCCAGCTCCACACAGCCCTCCTGTCCTTCCAATAGCTCCCCTGCTTTTGCATAAGCCCCTTCGAATTTGATCTGGTCGGCCACAGCAGAAGAATCTTGGCAAGTACAACATGAAAGATGGAAAATGAATACATGAAGCATCTGCCTCGGGACTGCCCACCTCAGGGTGCCGCTGCTCTGGATGGGCCTCGGGCACTGGAGCCACCTTTGCTGCCTACTTGACAGTTTTAGAAGCTCCAGGAGGCCTTGTGGGGCAAAAGCTCTCACTGTCTCTTTCCTCTGAAACGTGAAGCTGAGCAGCACTGGGACATTCCCACTGAGCCTCTCTCCAGGGCCTGGGCCACATGCAGTGTTTGGGCTGGGTGAGAGATGGGGTACCCCCTACTCGAGACCAAGTCTATTAGTTTGTTTCTGTTGCTTATAACAAAATACTTGGAACTCGGTAATTGGTAAGAAAACGAAATTTATTGCTTACAGTTTTGGAAGCTGGGAAGTCCAAAGTCCAGGAAACACATGTGGTGAAGGCCTTGGTGGTGGCAACAGTGAGCCAGGGGTCTCACATGGCAGAAAATGGTGGAGCAGAAAGAAAGACAGCTTTTCAGTCACTCACCTTTTTTTTTTTTTTCCTTTTTGTCTTTTTTCCATGACCAGCAATGGATCGCAACCCTCAGTGTCGCACCCATACCGGACCGGGACCGGCAACGGGATCGCAACCCTCGGTGTCACGCCCGCACCTTGCTCAGCCAGTGAGCGGCCGGTCTGTATGTGGGATCCGAACCCTCGGCGGGAGCACTGCCGTGCTCCCAAGTGGCGCACTGTAGCAGTGCGCCATCGGGCTGGCCGTGGTCACTCACCTTTTAAAGCCCTCAGAACCACGCCCCTGACCACCATTGTCAATCCATTCACTCCCGTGTGGTCCAACAATCTAATCACCTCTTCAAGGCCCCGCTCGTCAATTACCAGAATAGGATTTCCCACCCTCACCAGTTAAGAGTGGGGATTAAGTTTTGAGGGGACATTCAACCCAAAGCACCAAGCATCTGCCAGCATGTCTGATGACCCTTCTAAACATGGAAGGTTACAACCCCTCTCAGTGCTTTATTTAGGGCAAAAATTGTGGATTTGTGGCATCCAATTACAACTCTCCTACTTTATTTGGGATTCTAAGGGGGCAGGCTTCTAAAAATATACTTTAATAATATGTTTAAAAGACAATCTAATTCCAGGAGATATTGAAAGCAGGAGCCAATTAAAAAATGGGCCAAAGAGATGAATAGACACTTTCAAAGGAAGACATACAAATGGTCAACAGGTACATGAAAAAACGCTCAACATCACTAGTCATTGGAGAAATGCACATCAAAACCACATTGAGATACCACCTCATCCCAGTTAGACTGGCCACTATTATTATTATTATTACTTTTAAAGCTGACTGGTAAGGGGATCTTAACCCTTGACTTGGTGTTATCAGAACCACGCTCTCCCGTGTGAGCCACGGGCTGGCCCCAAGACTGGCCATTATTAAAAAGACTGCGAATAACAAATACTGGCGAGGAGGTGGAAAAAAGTGAACTACTCTACACTGTTGGTTGGACTTCAAATTAGCACAGCCATTATGGAAAACAGTACGGAGTTTCCTCAGCCAACTACAGATAGAGCTGCCATATGATCCAGCAGTCCCACTGCTGGGTACATCTCCAAAGAAATGCAAATCATCATATCAAAGGGACACCCACACTCCCATGTTCATCGCAGCTTTATTTACAATAGCCAAATTATGGAACCAACTTAAGTGTCCATCAACAGACAACTGGATGAGGAAAATGTGATGCATATACATAACGGAATACTACTCAGCCATAAAAAAGAATGAAATTCTGCTATTTGGAGCAACATGGATGAATCTGGAGAAAATTATGTTAAGTGAAATAAGCCAAACTAGGAAAGAGAAATACTGCATGTCTTCACTCATAACTGGGTGGAAAGAAAGGAAGGAAGGAGGGGAAGGAAGAGAAAGAAAAGAAAAGAAAAAAGAAAGAAGGAAAGAAAAGAAAAAAGAAAGAAGGAAAGAAAAGAAAAAAGAAAGAAAGAAGGAAGGAAGGAGGGAAGAAGGAAGGAAGGAAGAAAAGACCACAACAATGCATTGAACTTTCAGAAGGAGAGAAGGAATGTAAGGATACTGGAGGGAGGGGGAGGGAGGGAGGGGGTTTGGGAGTGACAGGTCAGGTAAAGGGCATAAAGAAAAATCATGATTTGTAATAATGAATATGCTAATAATAAATTATTTATTTATTTATTTATTTATTTTATTTTTATTTATTTATTTTTTTGTCTTTTGTCTTTTTTCCATGTCCAGCAACGGATCGCAACCCTCAGTGTTGCCCCCGTACCAG
>NW_007728934.1:202356-202899 GCF_000696425.1 Galeopterus variegatus
ATCCGAACCCTCGAACGGGAGCGCCGCTGCGCTTCCCAAGCGGCACACTATCCAGTGCGCCACCGGGCCGGCCCCATAATAAATAATTTAAAAAGAAAGCAAATAAAATAAACAAAAAAAAAAGCAAAGCAAGTGACCACTTAGGGCCATCTCCATAGTGCAGGTGAGGAGGACAGGAAATGAGTGCTGACCAGAGCTGACATCTGATCACAGGCCCGGTCACTGTCTATGCAAATTATGAAGCACAGTCAGGAGGGAGATTTTCCTCGATGATGTGAATGGGCCTCATCCAATCAGCTGAAAGGACTTGGAACAAATCCGAGGTTTTCCTGAGGAAGAGTCAGAAAATCTGCCCAAAGATGGCAGCACTAGCTACTGCGTCCCCTGCAGTTACACCTGCCAGCCCAATCACATAAGCCACTTCTGTGAAATAAATCTACATCTACATCTGCATTGTGTCCCTCAAAATCCATACGTTGAATGGGCCAGCCCGGTGGCGCACTGGATAGTGCGCCGCTTGGGAAGCGCGGCGGCGCTCCCGCC
>NW_007728934.1:203881-227572 GCF_000696425.1 Galeopterus variegatus
GATCCGTTGCCGGACACGGAAAAAAAAAAAAAAAAAAAAAAAAAAAGATGTTTCAACATACATAAAATAAATCAATGTAATATGTCACATTAGTAGAATGAAAAGGAAAAACATTTATGATCATCTCAACTGATGCAGAAAAGGCATTTGAAAAAAATCCAAAAAAAGGAAATTAAGAAAACAGTTAATTGACAATAGTATCAAAAAGAATAAAATACTGATGAATAAATTTAACCAAAGAGGTGCAAGACTTGTTGTACACTGGAAACTCCAGAATGCTGCTGAAAGAAATTAAAGAAGACGTGAATAAATGGAAAGACATCCTGTGTTCAAGGCTTGGAAGACATACTATGGTTAAGATGGTGTGGTATAATAGGATAAATATTTGCACACAGTTCCTGGCACAAGGCTCCTAGAACCGTTGGAATTTTGGGGGGGATAGGAGTGTCTAATGTTATTTATAAGGAGCCCCTTTTGATCACACTTAAGGTTATGCTAATGAGGTGACTTAGGGTAGGGCCCCCAGATAGCCTCAGGGTGGGGCTGGTCACCAGAAAGACCAAATGACTGGAGGCTGGAAACTTTCAGCCCCACCCATCTGCCTTCAGGATGGGGAGGGGCTAGACATTAAGCTTTATAAAAACTCTAGAACAAGGAGATTTGAGGAGCTTCCAGGCTGGTGAACACATAGAGGAGGGTGGTGCACCTGGAGAGGACATGGAAGCTTTGTGCACCCCCAACCTTGCCCTATGCATCTCTTCCATTTGGCTGTTCCTGAGTTGTATCCTTTTTTAAAAACTGGTAAATGTAAGTACAATGCTTTCTTGAGTTCTGTGAGCCATTCTAGCAAATTATCAAACTCCAGGAAGGAATTGTGGGAACCCCCAATCCATAGCTGATAGAAGTACAGGTGGCCCAGACTTGAAATTGGCATCTGAAGTGGGGGCAGTGTTGTGGTACTGAGCCCTTAACCAGTAGGGTCTGTACTAATTCTGGGTAGTGTCAGAGTTTAATTACATTGTTGGACACCCAGCTGGTGTCCATGGAGAACTGGTTGCATTTGATGTCAGAAGTGTTGTGAGTGAAAAAAGAGGTTTCCCAGATGGCAACACTACCTAAAACAATCTACAGATTCAATACAATTCATACCAAATTATAATGGCCTTTTTTTTTTTTTGGCAGAAATGGGAAAGCCAATCCTTGAAATCATATGCAATCACAGAATAGACAAAACAAACTTGACAAAGCAGAACACAGTTGGAGGACTCACATTCTTGAATTTCAAAACATACTACAAAGCTATAGTAGCCAAAATAGTGTGGTAGTGGTACACGTTTCTCTTGGTCCTGGGGGCCTCAGGAGGCAGGACTACACATAGCCTCTGCCAGGAGTTCCCCAGGGAGCAGGGCCACATAGAGCCCTGCCAAGAGAGTGCAGTGAGGTGAGTTGCTCAGGGCATGCTTGGAGCTAGGGGCTGCCACCTAGGGAGGTGGGCAACCAGAAACCAGACACAAAGTTCTGAGACTTAGTGCACGCACTAAGCAACTTTATTGTCTACAAGCATGTATTATATATGTTTTAGTGAGCTGTAAGCCCCTCCCATGCCTCCCCGTCTCCTAGGTAACTCAATAGGAAGTTTGTGGTTTGTGGTTAAACCTTGCAAATTCTTGCTGACCCAGTCTATTTGCATTTCTGCTGACACAGTCTAAATCCTGGAGAGCAAGAGTCCCTCCACCGTTAACATGGGTTCTCCTTTATTTTCCTTCAGTAGTGGCGTATGGACATACATATAAACAAACACAATAGAACCGAGGTCCCAGAAATAAACCCATACATCTGTGGTCAATTGATTTCCAACAAGAGTGCCAAGACCATTCAATGAAGAAAGAATAATCTCCTCAATATTTGGTGCTGGGACAACTGCATAGCCACATGCAAAAGAATGAAGGTGGGCCCCTACCTCATACCCTGTACAAAATAACTCAAAATAGTTCAAAGATCTAAAGGTAAGAGCTAAAACTTTAAAACTCTTAGGGGAAAACAGGGGCAAATACCTGGAACTGGGTAATTGGTAAAAAAATGATGTTTACTGCTCACAGTTGCAGAGGCTGGGATGTCCAAAATCCAAGGAACACATCTGGTGAGGGCCTTTTCTGGGTGGCCACTACAGTGACACAGGGTTTCACATGGCCTAATATGGCAGGAGTGGAGAGACTTACCTTCCCACTTGTTCTCTTTTTAAAGCCGCCAGAACCACTCCCGATATTTCAAGAATGGATCAATCCATTGATGAGGGCACAGTCCTCACAATCCAGTCACCTCTTCAAAGCGCCACCTTTCAATGACCATAATAGGATTTCCCACCCTCTTAACACTGTCACAGTGGGGATCGAGTCTCAGTGGGCTTTGGGGGCACATTTAATCCACAGTAAACTTCATCAGACATTTCTGCAAAGAAGATAAATGACTGACAAGCACATGAAAGCTCAGCACCATGAGTCATTAGGGAAATGCAAATCACAAGCACAGTGAGATGCCAGTCCATGCCCACTGGCATGGCTGTGATAATGAAAGGAGAGTAACAAGCGTTGATGAGACATGACTGAGCAGCGACCTTTGTAATGTGGGTGTAGAATGGGGCAGCTACTGTGGAAGAGTTTGGTGGTTCCTCAAAAAGTTAAACAGAATTATCATACGATCCATAAATTCCACTCCTGGGCATATCCCCAAGAGTCCATCCAGAAACTTGTACATGCCTGTGTACAGTGGCATTATTTGTAATAGTCAGAAGGTGGAAACAACCCAAACGTTTGTTAATGGATGAATGGCTGAACAAAATGTGGTAGACCCACGCAGAGGAGCTCTGTTCATCAGCAGAAAGGAACGAGGCACCGACACGCACCACAATGTGGATGAGCCTTGAAAACATCAGACTGAGTGACAAAAGCCAGCCACAAAAGGGAGCATGCTGTGTGAGTCCATGTGCATGGAATATCCCCATGAGGGAAACCTACAGAGACAGAAAGTAGACTAGTGGTGGCTGGGGCTGGGGGCGGGGCGGGGTGGACGGGGAGTGACTGCTAAGGGCACAGTGTTTCTTCTGGAGTGACAAAAATGTTTCGGAACTATATGGTGATGGTGGCACGACCCTATGAATGACCACTAAGGCTGAGCCTCAGGACTCTGCGAGCACAGGCTGGACAGTCACCTCGGCTCAGGTCAAGGCCTGGAGAGGGAAGGAGCAGGACCCCAAGACCTGGAGTGGGGATACTGGGGTGCATGTGCTTGAAACCCTGAGCCCCCTTACTGCCCTGAACTCTCCGCGGGCAAAGTAGCCTCCCTCCAGAAGAGAACAGCCTTCCCTCACCTGATAACTAAAGGTCTCACCAGGGCAGGTGCCTGGTGAGGGGAGGCTTGTCCTCAAAATCCACCTTTGCTTTCCCCTGCAGCCTGTGGACCAGCACCTAAGTCCAGCCTGAGCGGAGAATGCCATCCCTGCTCTGCAGGAAGGGCACCAAAAGGAAGGCAGGGCCTGGCGAGGTGTCCCAGCAGGAACTGGGGTCCACGAGAGGTGACCGATCACTCACAAGGCTGGGTAGGTGAGACTGAGTCAGGTGTGGACGCCAGGCGCTGGTCCCAACACAGCACTGGGATGCTGTTCGGAAGTCTGGATGTGACAGTAGCCTGAGGTCCATGAGATGTAGGTTCCAAAAGCACCTGAGCAGCACACTGAGGAAGGGGCATGCGGTTCAGGAGGTGGGAGTGCCAGAGAGTATTATGACATGAGAGCAGACAGCCCAGGGCTGACCGTCCCCTGGGAGGGCCCAGAGGCCACTCCTTCACCAGGGTGGTGCACAGGTGATGGGCATAGCGTCACCAAGAGGCCCCCTGAGGAAGGCTGTCTCTGGAGTCAGGATTGAAGGGCAAGTGTTGTCATGTGTCAAAGGAGATGACGGGCCCTGGACAGCAAGGCTATTGGGCAAGATGGGCACAGACTGTTACCATGGTGGGCGCCCAGGCCAGAGGCACAGTCAGGAGGCCCTGACCGCAGGGACCCATGGTGATGGGTAATCGACCATGGTGCTCCTTGAGGCAGATGGGTGGGCAGCTGGCCAGGCTGCCGCTTGACTTGTAGAACTAGAACAGGCCGAGAGACAGGGAGGGGAAGACTGAGGCCACCACGATGAAGCCCAGCTCCTCACTCGGATCCCAGCCAGTCCTCACCTAGAGCTCGTGAAAGGAAGGGGAGACTGGGTTCCCTCAAGAAGAACAACACCCCTGCAAGCTAGTGCCACAAATCATCTCAGTCCTTCTCCAGAGAACTAGGTTCTAGGGAAAGAGAGACACCCAGACCTTACAGGGATGCTGGATACAGGGTCTGTGCTGATGCTGAAGCCAAGGGTCCCCAAATGCCATTAGAGTGGGGGCATATGGAAGCCAGGCGACAAAAGGGGCACAGGACCCGGTCATGGACCTGCCTGTGGCCACCCCATCCCCACCCCAGTCCCTGTGGGCCCCATCAGACAATGCACTTAGCAGGGAGAGCCCTGTCACTGGTCTCTTGCCTGGGGAATAACAGCCAGGACTGTGGGAATGGCCAGTGGAAGGCCCTGAAATCCACAAGGCTGCCAATCAGAAGCAGCGCTCACCCGCACGGGACAGCAGGGGTCAGAGCCACACGTGTGGGGTACTGAATAAGCAAGTTGACAAAGTCCTTGCTATTCCAGGGAAGCCAGCAAGGCTGGCATCCTTTTGCCTACTTCCCCCTTCTCCCTCCTTTTGAGGTCTGACCTTTGAGGGAAGCTTTGTAAATGAGAAACTTATGTTCTTATTTTGTTGATAAGTAGTTAGCTGTGAATCTTCAAGCACCATGGCAGCTGAAAATGTTTTGTCCTATAAATAGCTTGGTATCAGATATAATTAATGTAATCAGTACAGTTTGTTATTTTCACTGGCTTATAAAAAGGAACCTAAAACAAAGATGCCTTACAGGTCAGCAGCCTGCAAGGTCCTCCTGATCCCATAAAATAAATCGTGTCTTTCTTCATTTCCCACCGTCTCCCCTCGGGGTACTGGTCAACAACACACACTGGAGATGAAAGGTGCAGGGATGGTGGCCCCCCACAGCCCCACCCACGGTGCCCAAAATACCTCGTGGCTAATGCCTGGGGACAGTGAGCCCCTGAAGCCCGACCAGGTGCAGGCTACACCACAGCTGCTGGGCTGGACTCAGTGCCTCTGACAATAGACCAGCAGCACCTGCTGGCACTTGAGAAGAGACTGTGGGTTTGGCAAATGTGTTCTTTTTGTTCCCATCAAAGAGGATCAAAGTGGCTAGAGTTTATCGGGGGGTGGACAGAGCACACATTCACAGTCTTGCTCAGGCCTGTGGTCTCCTGTCTGTCAGCAAAATCCACAGGGGCTTGGAGAGCTGCGCCGTCTGCAGAGCAGTCCAGCGGGCACTGGACCGATGACGTCATGCTAATCAGATGTGCTGAACAAACCAGAAGTGGCAAGTGCTCCAGACTGCAGCAGAGGGAAGGGGGCAAACCCTACAGAGCGTCAGGGGTCTGCCATATTGGTGAAGCTTGTAGGGGTCCTAGGATGGGGACTGCTGAGAGATCAGCTCTGTGGAGAAAGGGCAGTTGCCCTCCCTCTAGGAAAGCAATAATATGGGCTTGGTGGCCTTTTTGGGTTGACAGAAAGCAAAAACCTCGCTTGAGGAGGCTGCTCCTCCCGCACTGAGCAATGCAGAGGTCCTGTGTCAAGTGGGACCCAGAAAAAGCAGGGGTCTGTCTCCACCACAGGCCCTGGCTGAGCGGCGGGTCAGAACCCTGCGAGGCATTCCTAACCAGCTGTGCAGGAGTCACTGTGCAGAGCCCTGACCCAGGCAAGGCAGTGCCTGCTGCAGCAGGACTCACCTGCCATTTCAAAATGGGCATGTGAGGTGCTGCTGGGTCTGGCAGGGACCCAATAAGGGACATAAAGAACTGTGGCCAGAACTGCTGCCAGAGCTGGTATCCTCAGGCCCACCCAGAGTAGGCCTGGCAGGTCCAGAAGACACAGCAAGGCCCACGGTCAAGACCCAGACCCACGTGACAACTCCTTGACCCAGCACCTCTGCCTCAGCTCTTCCCCAGGGTCTCCCTAGGACCCTGATGACCAGGTGGTGGCCTGGGTCTTACCTGGGTGGGCTAGAAATGTGGGACTAGGGAACAGGGGAAGGAGAGGCCTCCCAGAAGATGGGGTCTGAGTGGTGCACCTGCTCGCCAACTCCTTGGAAAGGACATAGTGGAGCGCAGGGTAAGGTCAGGGCCAGGGAGGCCTGGGGGCAGCCTTGTGATGGACACAAGCTGCAGATCCGCTGCTGGAGGCACTGAAGGACCAGCACACAATATGCCCACAAGTTTCCCTGATGTGACGGGGGGACATGCACAGCTCCCTTTCGCCTAGGCTGACCTAGCTCTGTCTCGCTGAATGCATGACCCATCGGTAGCAAAGACCAAATCCTCACTACAAAGCCTAAAAGGAACCTGGCCAACATTTTTGGCAAGTTAATCACACTGGACCTTCCAGCCAGGAGGGGACAGTGGCTCATCCTGACCAGTACCGACATCTACTCCAGATCTGGCTTTGCCTTCCCTGCCCACAGCACTGATGCCGGGATCATGGTCCTAGGGCACACCCTGCTTTGTGGACATGGGAGATGCAGACCATGGGACCGTGAGACCCACTGTGGCAAAGGAGGTGAGACAAGGGGCACAGGGCCCCAGATCCGCTGGTTCTACAGTCTGTGCATCAGTGGGAGCAGTGGCCTGATGCAACCTGCCAAGGCTGAGCTGGGAGCCAGCCTGTGGGCCTCCATGACATGCACCTGCACTGCCCCATTGCTGGACATGGAGTGGTGTCCCCAGCAGCTGACATGCAGGCCCAGCAGTCACGGCTCCCCACGACCTGCCTGGAGAATGTTTCCTTCCCGTTACTAGAACTTTTGGCCCTGCTACAGAATCTGCACGGCCTGTAAAGCCTGCAGTATTCCCACCCTGTGCTAGGACGAGGCCATCCACTGGGCTTGCTGGGCCAATGCGGACGCTCTGCACCTGTGTAGACCAAAACTCAGCACCAGCCCCAGGTGGCTGCTGCCATCGAAGAGCCAAATTCCAAATTTTATTTAAATTAATGGATTCAACTTAAAGAGCCACACGTGGCTAGCAGCTCCCATATTGGAGAACACAGGTCTAGAAACCCACTAGGGTTCCCGGCTCCCCAGAAGCTGTCAGCACGCTGCACAGGGGGTGAGTGCACATGCTGGGGAGGGCCTGCAGCGCAGCCCTGTTGTGAAGCAGGCTGGCCGTGAGGTGCAGACCTGCAGCAGCAGGCAGCCGGAGGTCCAGGACCAGGCTGCAGCAAGGACACGGGTCTGCACTGCGGCCTCCACCACACATCCCTCCTGGCTCCCAGCCCCAGGAACGTTCTCTCCTGGCCAGTGCTATGTGCCCACCTTCTATGCACAAGGCACTAGATGGACCAGAAGGGCCCAGGGATTAGCTCAGAGCCCCACTGGGCAGGCGCCCAAGTCCACATCCCACTGGCTGGACATCCACAGATTTGCCTGCCCAATGTCCAGTTCCCTTTCTTGTGGCAATGGACCCATTTTAGGAGACTTGACCACTGGGCTTGACTGCTTGGTTTGAGATGGGCAGGCAACCTGCTCAGGATGTGAGTTTGTAGCGTTGGCACTGAGGGCTTCCTCTTGTCCTGGACTTGCTGTGATGACAGTGGTTAGCAGTTCCAGGCTCTCCACATGGATAATGCAGTCAGTTCTCAGAGCAACCCTGGGGAAACTGAGGCACAGAGGGTACATAACTTGCCCAGCCACTCAGCTGGTGATGAAGCAGCAGAGCTGGATGTGAGCGGGATCTATGAGGCCTTAGCTGCCACCTCCACCACAGGTGGGGGCTCCCTGGGAAGGGGTGACACAGGACGGCAAAGGGCAGGTGAGCAGACACATCCTGACTGGACGATGGTCAGCCAGTGGGCTCGCTGCCATGCATGGCCACCAGCCGTCCTGGGAGCTGGACGTGTTCTGGGCTGGAGGAGTGTTAGATACTTCACTCTTGCCCCGGCGCTGACAAGAGCAACTTCCTGACCTGAGTCGAGGGCTGCGCCCTCTTGCTTTGGCCAGTTTGATTCGAGTTTTCTGTTCCTTGCAGTTGAGGGTTTTAACTGACACTTGTCCTGTGGAGTTGGGGGGAGAGAGTGAGGCACCTGGCACAGGGCTGGGTTCCTGGAAAGTTCTCCAAACCTGCATCTCCTGCAATGATAAGAGGGCAATGGCAACCAGTCTTCACCCCTTGCCACTAACTGGCTGCCTGTTCTCAGATTTGACAGGTGTCTGCACCCCTAGGTAAAGACTCCATGCGACTGTCCTTCCCGGGGCTGTTCACGATGCCCACACTGGCTGTGCACAGTGAACAACCTGAGGCTCCTGGCTCCCTCACTCACCCATGCTGAGGTTTCCCAGGGTCTCTCTTTCCTCGGCCCCTAGCAGGTCCAAGTCCCAGGGCTCCTTTCCTTACTCCAGCGGGAGATCAGATCTGGTTTGGATCCTGGAAATCCTGCCGGAGAGGAAGCAGTGGACTGAGGTGCTAGGACGTCCTCAGCTTCCTGCCTACCCCCAGCTTCTGGGCTGCAGAAGTAGCCCTAGGACCAGAGTAGTACGGCGCCCCAGAATGAAGGCTCAGGAACAAAGGGACTCCTCAGGAGGTTGAGGGGGTGGGGAGCAGGGGTGGGGCGCAGGCTCAAGACAAAGACAACGGGCTCAACTGGGTCCACAGTGAGAGTATGGGGGTACCCCACCCACAGGGGCAGCAAGGCTGGCCCTGCCCCCGCCTGTTACCTGGGCTCTGGTCTGAATGGGAGGAGGGTACTCTGGTCCCAGCCCACCTGGCCCCTCCAGGACCCCTCTGAGCTCTGATGGGGGCTAGGGTGGGTGAGAGGAAAGGCCTGGGTCTAAGACCCCGTACTCAGTGAGGCCAGGTTCCTGTGAATCTCCAGCATCAAGTCCCTATTCAGGGCCCTCTGCCGTAGGTCCAGACCCACCCCCTTCCTGGGTGAAGTGCACTGCCACGTCCGAAGCTCAGCAGGCCCTGAAACAACACACGTGTGCAGTTCGGTGACGTGGGGTCCCCAACCTGTGGGTGGGGACACACATAAGGGGGAGGGGAGAAATCAGCTCAATGGGCTGGCCGCTCAGCTGGCCCGCAGCTCTGTGGGGAGGACGGGTTATGGGGTTCCGTGGGTCCCCTGGACATAATCCCAGGCGCTCTGGCTGCCAGGGAACCCCTAAAGACAAGGGGAATTGGCACCCCCAACTCAACCTTCCCCGCTGACCACATTCACTCCACCCTCCGTCCTCCACAACCGGCCCCCCACTGTCTTCCTTGGTGATGCGACCCTCGCCAGCCTCAGGGCGGCCTCGGAGGAAGAGGAGAAGGCCGAGGCGGCCGAGCGACGCCTGGAGAGAGTCCGGAGAGGACCCGGGATTCAGGGCTCCGTGTGCGGCGGGCCACGAGTCAAGGCCCTTCGGGAGGCGCGCTCACCAGGGGCCAGGCGGGCGGGGGTCTGCCCGCCATCCCGGCAACGGGTCCTGGGGATGAACGCGGCGGCGGCGGGAGGAGGGGGTCCCCAGAAGCTGTCAGCACGCTGCACAGGGGGTGAGTGCACATGCTGGGGAGGGCCTGCAGCGCAGCCCTGTTGTGAAGCAGGCTGGCCGTGAGGTGCAGACCTGCAGCAGCAGGCAGCCGGAGGTCCAGGACCAGGCTGCAGCAAGGACACGGGTCTGCACTGCGGCCTCCACCACACATCCCTCCTGGCTCCCAGCCCTCGGGCCCCGCCTCTCCCCGTGCGCGCTCAGGCCCCGCCCTCGGCCTCGGCCCCGCCTCGCTCCATGCGCTCGCTCGGGCCCCGCCTCTCCCCGCGCGCGCCCGGGCCCCGCCTCCCTCGGTTACCTGCCTGGGTTACCTGGGACGCTTGCTAGAAAGGTGAGGGTTCCGGGCCTTTCCCGTGGGGATTCTGGTTCAGTGGGTCTGCGGTGGGCTCGGGAATCACTTTTACCAAGTTCTTCTGGCTACTCTGTTGAACGGGTGGGCTTAGGAACCCCTGTCCGTGACCCTCCTGTTTTGGGGGACAATCCTCACGCGAGGGGCCCAGCCGGGACCCCGACTTCAGAGCGCTTGTGTGTTCCACGCGCACGTTTTAAAGAGACAAACGTGCCTCTGTCCTCAAAGATCTGGGGGTTGGCGCTGGCAGAGCTCGGCCGAAAGAAAGAGAGGAGAGAAGAGCGGGGGAGAGAAAAGAAAGGAGAGGACAAGGAAGGAAGGGAGAAAAGAGAGGAAGAGAAAGAAAGGGAAGAGACAGGGGCCGGGAAGGTTCGTGGCCGCGCTTGCAGGGACGGGGACGTCTGAGCAGAGGACAAGCCGCTTCGTGCGAGAGACGGGTTCGCGCTTCCTCGTCAGTCCTTGCAGGGCGGTTGAGTCCCCGGGTCCGGTTTTGTAATGGGGGGGTCTCTTTCCTGTCTTCTCTTCTGTTAGGGTCGTCCTGCGGGGGCAGGTAGATCCCACCCAAAACTTGGTTCTGATGTCAACTTATGACGCCACCCACACCCCAAGAGGGTTTGAAAATGTTGACAGATAACTTCAAAAAGTTCATGGAAAAATAAAATTAAAAGATCATGTGAATCTTTCCATGAGCTTTTTGCAGTACCCACACAATGAGGCTTCTCTAGGGACAGCAGGACAGGCCCCTGAAAGTGGCTTCAGACAGCAGGGAAAGGGCCCTGGTGGGGGGTTTTGATTGTGGTTAGGGGTCCGGCCAGTGTGAGGGCTCCCAGTGGCAGATGGGGACGTGGAAGGAGCGCCTGGCTTCTTTATCAGCTTGTCGGATGTGGGGCAAAGGGGAAGAGGGAGGTGAAGCTTAAAAGCTGCCACAAACATCCAAAAATAGAATTAGACATTTTATTACATCTTCATGTTCCAATTTGTGGCTTCAGAGGGCCTCATGAATTAGGGTAGCAGTCACAATATTTGTACCTTATTTGCATATCAAATAATTCAAACTCCCCTTAAACATGTATATTAGCAGGTCTAGATATTGCATGCATGAAACCTGATACTGATTCTTTTCTTTCTTTCTTTTCTTTTTTTTTTTTTTTTGGTGCCTGGCCGTTATGGGGATCTGAACCCTTGACCTTGGCGTTATAACACCCCCCAAAAGCTGATGCTGATTCAGGCTCTGGGAACAGGACTGTCCAGTTAGGGAGCTGGGATTTATGGCCAGCAGTGGAGGAAGGGAGTGAAAGGAGGTGTCTGGGCAGGACGGGATGTGACTTAAGTGATGAGAGGGCCCTAAAACAGAGTCACCACCTTCCAGGGAACAGAGACATTGTCTCAACATAGCTGTGAAATGTCTTTACAGGGCACAAACCAGAACTTTCCCATCCCTCGGAATGTGCTGATTGGAGACGAGCTGTCAGAAGGAACACTGGTAACAGCTGGAACAGTGATGGCCAGAACCACAAGTTGCTTCTTTGTCTGGGAGACTCAGCCAGTTGGAACTCGCCACCAGCCGGCCACGCAGCCCAGATCGCCGCACCTTCACATGCCAGCCCTCCTGGAGATGGCTTGGGTTTTTTTGAGCATTAGCCACCCGATCGCCACGACTTGTGATGAAAGCTCTATTTTGCCCACTGCAACTCGGTATCATTGTTTCGGCTTTATCTGCACACTGGGTGGACGCACCTAGCTGTGGTTCTACTACAAATACGTGACATTATGCATTAGGCAAAAGCCATAGAACTGTACAATACAAAGAGGGAACCCTAAGGTAAAACTAAGTTAACAATAATATATCAATATTGTTTCATAATTGCAACAAATGTGTCACCTAATGCAGCATGTCAATAACAGGAGAAACTGTATGTGGGTGGGAGAGGGTATGGGAAGTATCTGTACTTTCTGCTTAATTTCTCTGTAAAGCTAAAACTGCAACAAAAAAAAAAGGCAGATACAGCTTATGTACTTTAATAAAATTATTTTTGATGTTAAAAAAGTAGAGTTCAAGAACAGATTAAGCCAATCAGAGCAGCAGTTGTCTCTAAGAGAGCTGGGAGTGTCTCCCGAGCACAGCCCTGAGCGGGCTTTCCAGGGTGACGGCGATGTTCCCTGTCCTTACAGGGGTTTGTGTAACACAGGGGTCTGCATTTGTCACGGTTCCTCTGCGCATACCCTTATGCATGCATTTCACTGTCTGTAAATTGTACCTTTAAAACCGCCCTGTAAGACTGAACCCTAGTTAATGATTTGCATGCTGGAGTGTATTGCTTTGTAATACATTAACAAAGAAGATGGACGGATAGACAGAGGGATGGTCAGAAAAATATGTAATAAGGAAATATAGCAGAAAGTTCATTGTAGAAACTAGGCCGCTGGTATATGAGTGCTCACTATACAATTTTTGAACTTTTATGTATATATATAATATATATATATATATTTTTTTCATTTGTTTGTTTGTTTGTTTTTAAAGATGACTGGTAAGGGGATCTTAACCCTTGGCTTGGTGTTGTCAGCACCACACTCTCCCAAGTGATCCACAGGCCGGCCCTAAACTTTTATATTTTTAAAATATAAAATTTTAAAAAATTATATTAAAAAAATATTCTTAATAAGATACTAGAAAAATATTTAGTAGAAATATTTTTATGTTACATGTTTGGATTCATTAACTATAATTTATATTTTGCTTTTTAAAAAAAGTTTTTTAATTGACAAGAATTGTATGTATTTCCAGTGTACAATAAGATGTTTTGACATATATACACGCACACACACACACTGTGGAATGACTCGGTCACGCTGTTGAACATGTGCATTACCTCACATACTCATCTCTTCTTTTGTGTGGTGACAACACTTAAAATGTACTCAGCGATTTTCAAGTATACAATACCTTGTTATTACCTGTAATCACCATGATGTACAATAGATCTCTGGAATTTATTCCTCCTGCATAACTGAAATTTTGTGTCCTTTGACCAACAACTCCACAACGCCCCTCCAGCCCCGGTAACCAGCATTTCGGTCTCCGTTTCTATGTTCGGCTTTAGTGTTTAAGAGCAGGTCTAGGGCCGGCCGGGTGGCGCACTGCTACAGTGCGCCGCTTGGGAAGCGCGGCGGCGCTCCCGCCGAGGGGTCGGATCCCACATACAGACCAGTTCCCACTCACTGGCTGAGCAAGGTGCGGGCGCAACACCGAGGGGTGCGATCCAGTTGCCGGTCCCGGTCCGGTACGGGCGTGACACTGAAGGTTACGATCCGTTGCCGGACACGAAACAAGACAAAAAGGAAAAAAAAAAAAGAGCAGGTCTAGGGCCGGCCGGGTGGCGCACTGCTACAGTGCGCCGCTTGGGAAGCGCGGCGGCGCTCCCGCCGAGGGGTCGGATCCCACATACAGACCAGTTCCCACTCACTGGCTGAGCAAGGTGCGGGCGCAACACCGAGGGGTGCGATCCAGTTGCCGGTCCCGGTCCGGTACGGGCGTGACACTGAAGGTTACGATCCGTTGCCGGACACGAAAAAAGACAAAAAGGAAAAAAAAAAAAAGAGCAGGTCTAGGCTCACAGCAGAACCGAGAGGGGGGCACAGAGCGTTCCCATACGCCCCCGCCCCACCATGCACGGCCTGACCCACTGTCCACATCCCGCCCGGGACTGGTAGCTTATTACAGTTCCTGTATCATTACCACTCAAAGTCCATATGATTTGCTTTTTAATTTTTAACCTTTTATTTTGAAATAATTTTAGACTCACAAGAAGTTGCAAAAACAGTGCAGACAGGTCCCACGTACTCTTCACTCAGTCTTTGCCAACAGCAACGTCTTACACTGTCAAGGCCACACGACTGAGCTGGTGTGATGCCGGTAGCTCATGAACAGACCTAGTCCAGATTTCATCAGCTTCACATGCACTCTTTTTTTTTTTTTTGGAAGGGAGGATATGGTTTTATGGAATTTGATCCCATGTATGGATTCTTGTGACCACCATCACGACCAGGATGCCAACCTGCTCCAGCACCACAATGCTGCCCCTTACAGCCACACGGCCCCTCCCCCTGACCCCGGGAAACACTGTTGTCCAGCACTATAGTCGTTTCGAGAATGTCCTGTAGATGGAATAATAGGACATGTTTCATGTGCTCTCCACATGACTTCGATGCCCTCGGGATCCGCCAGGCTGCACGCACAAGCAGCTCAGGTAGCCCGCTCGGTGGCTGAGTCGTCGCCCACGGTGGGGATGCCAGTTTGTTTACTCACTCACCTGCTGAAGGACATTTAATTTTTTTCCAGTTTCTGGCAATTTGGTGGCTGGACAGCACAAGGATCAAACTCTGGTCTTTAGTGTTATTAGCACCACGCTCTGATCCCCGGAGCTAACCTGCCAGCCCCCAAACTGCCTAACTCTTTTCCAGCATCTCCACTAACAACATAGGAGTGACCAGCTTCCCCACATCTTCATAAGCCTACATCT
The DNA here is from genome assembly GCF_000696425.1 of Galeopterus variegatus. NCBI lineage: Eukaryota > Metazoa > Chordata > Mammalia > Dermoptera > Cynocephalidae > Galeopterus > Galeopterus variegatus. The sequence goes on from NW_007728934.1 coordinate 218,466, forward strand.
TGAAGACATTCTTCTATTTGTGTGTGTGTGTGTGTGTGTGTGTGTGTGTGTGTGTGTGTGTGTGTGGCCGGCTGGTAAGGGGATCCAAACCTGTGACTTTGGTNTAGATGGAATAATAGGACATGTTTCATGTGCTCTCCACATGACTTCGATGCCCTCGGGATCTGCCAGGCTGCACGCACAAGCAGCTCAGGTAGCCCGCTCGGTGGCTGAGTCGTCGCCCACGGTGGGGGTGCCAGTTTGTTTACTCACTCACCTGCTGAAGGACATTTAATTTTTTTCCAGTTTCTGGCAATTTGGTGGCTGGACAGCACAAGGATCAAACTCTGGTCTTTAGTGTTATTAGCACCACGCTCTGACCCCCGGAGCTAACCTGCCAGCCCCCAAACTGCCTAACTCTTTTCCAGCATCCCCACTAACAACATAGGAGTGACCAGCTTCCCCACATCTTCATAAGCCTACATCTTGAAGACGTTCTTCTATTTGTGTGTGTGTGTGTGTGTGTGTGGCCGGCTGGTAAGGGGATCCAAACCTGTGACTTTGGTGTTAAAAGGCTGCGGGTGCTCTACCCAACTGAGCTAACCGGCCAGCCCCTTCGTGATTCGTTTTGAGTTAGGTTTCATATATGCTGCAAGACTTAGGTCAAGGTTCACATTTTTTTTTTTTTTTTTGGCTATAGATGTCAAACATCACGTGTTGAGAGGCTTTCCTCCCTTCACTGAATTGCTTTCAGCACCTCAGTCAAAAGCCAGCTGCCGTATTTGTGTGGGTCTGTATCTGGGTTCTCTATTCTGGTTCCTAGATCTTTGTGTCCCTCCCTCCACCGAGACCACACGTTTTGATCACGGTAGCTGTGTAATGTGTCTTAGTATCAGGTGGACTGATCTTCCCACTTCATCCTTTTTCAGTGTTGTTTTTCATATTCTAGGGCTTGCCTTCTTTAATATAAAATTTAAAATAAGCTTGTCTGTGTCTCCTGAAATCCTTGTTAGAATTTTAATAAAAATTGCATTAAGTCTTTAGACTAACTTGGGGGGGGGGGTTGACATTTTTTCTGTGTGGAGTCTTCTAATCCATGAATATGGTCTGTCTTTCCTTTTACTTAGATCACCTTTGGTGTCTTTGAGTGGTGAAAGCAGGCATCTTTGTCTTGTTCCTGATCTTAGAGGGAAAGCACTCACTTTCACCATTAAGTGTGATTTTAGCTGTAGGTTTTTTTTGTAGATAGTCTTTATCAAGTTGAGGCATTCCTCCATTATTCTTAGTTTGCTGAGAGTTTTTATCATGAATGTGTGTTGGATTTTGTTAAATGCTTTTTTTCTGCATCAATTGACATGATAGTATAAGTTTTGTTCTTTAGCCTGTTCATATGTAGATTAAATTGATTAGTTTTTGAATATTGAACCAGGCTTGAATGCCCCTAGTAAATCCCAACTGGTCATGGTGTATAATTCATTTCACGCATTGCTGGTTTCCATTTGCTATTATTCTCTGGAGGATTTTTGTGTCTAAGTTTATGAAAGATATTGTTCTGTAGTTTTCTTTTTGTGTGATGTCTTTGGTTTTTGCATCAGGGTAAGGATAGCCTAATGAATTCAGAAGTTCTCCCTTCTATTTTTTGCCTCTTAATATCAAAAGGCAATTTTGAATATTTTAGAACAAAGTGACTTTTTGCAAACAGCCTTCTGTTGAAATGCTCTGGTGCTGAGCCAGCTGAGCAGAGGTGGAGGACCCTGGGAACTCGCGGTTTGGTGAATTGACATGTTTTCTTCTTGTTTCAGCATTTGCCACCTACCATCCCTCTGCCACACTTAGCTAGCGCTCTCTTTCTAAACTTCAAATCTGATGCTATACTTCCCTAATTACAGCCTTTCCCTGGTACTTCACTGGATAAAGTCCCTGCCCCTTAGGACAGCCTGGATGACCTCTCTGTTCTGGACCTGCTGTCCTTGCTGGCCCATCTCTCCTCATTCACCATCACACTTGACAATGGCCACACTCAGCCCACCAGGCATGTCTGCTAGACCCACCTCTGCACAGGGAGCATCCTGGAGGGGACATCTGTGGTCCTTGCCTAGCCCGGATAGCCTTGCCCACGGGTCCCAGTAAGACGCCTCCTGCTCTAGGAAGCTTTCCCTGGCAGGCTTCTGAGCACTGGCCTTTCCAACTCCAGTTAAGTTTAGGTTTGCCTAAAAACCTTGCTCTGGCCAGGATAGCATGGTCATCACTAAGACTCTGCTATTTTCCAAATAGAAGCGCTGTGGCAGGGGCCACCAGAGAGTTTGGAAGAAAGGCGTTTGTTCATTTACTCATTTGTTCATTCATTTATTAGATGTTTATATTGTATACCCCTGCGGGCCAGGCTCTGTGCTGGGCTCTGGGAATGAACGGTGGACAAAGGGTGTCCTGCCTGCCCTGGTCCCTTGGGCTATAGAGCCTGAGACCTTGCTCCTGGGCATGGGTAGCCAAGAGGGAGGTGGCCAAGAGGAGTCGAGCTGAGCTGGAGGGACCTGCCTCTGGCTCAGAAGTGGCCGTCTGCAGTAGGTGATAACCTGAAGGAGGCAGAAGTGCCACCCTGACCCCTGCTGTCCAGCTGGGGCCAAACCCTCAGGTTGAACAAGGCAGAAGTATGATTCAGCAGGGCCAGGGGTCCTCTGGCCTGACTTCAAGAAGGAAGTCCACCGTTTCTAATTCTGGTTCCCTGTTGCTCTGTCTTGCTCCCCTGTGTGCCACTGATCCAGCACAACATACTCCATGGGGGTGCTGTTTCTTTCCCTCTTCCCAAAGCCCAGGTCAGACTTTCCGGACTCTGTCCCTGCACACGCGTGTACATGCACACACACTCACATGTGAACACACTCATAAGCACATGTATGCACGTAGCCACATCCACAAATGTACACACACATACATGCACACACAAACACACATACATTCACATACATGCACATGCACGTGCACACAAACACACCAGTTCAAAAGACCTAGAATTAGATTTTTCCCTTAGCCACACCCGAGTGCCTCAGAGGGCATTTGCTGTGGGTTTGGGGTCTACCCTACAGTGCAAGGGAGGCGTGGACAGCCAGCAGCCAGGAGAGGGAGGTTCTCTGGGGCAGGACAGCTAGCCTCCTTGGGTGGCATTTGTCACGCAGGGGGTAAATTTCCATGGTGACCGAAGCCCTCCACTGACAGTCTCAGCAGCCTGACCTGGGCACCAGAGAGTTGGTGTCTCCCCAGGAGCCTTCCTGGCATTAACTCCTACATGAACCTGGTGGACAGTGGGTCACCTATGGTGACAAACACAAGGGCATCTCCCCAGAGTTCTAGGCATGTCCCCTAGAGAAATTGTTGCTCATGAACATGGGGATACCGTACAAGGATCTGCACTCCTGCATTATTCACACTAGAGAAAAACAGGAAACAAAGGAATGTGCATTAATAAAGGAGGGGATGAACACAGTGTGATATGTACATGCAGTGGAACACCGTGGTGTAGACTGAGTGGATGGCCCAGATCCACGTGAGTCAACATGGGTTGACTGAAAACGATGCTGGTGAAAACAGCAAATCGCACGTGAGATGATCAGCACACCTGCTGTGGAGATGATGCTTAAAACGCAGCCACGGAATGCTACTGTGTTGTGCGTGGACGCTGCGCTGGTCAGCTCAGCCACGCCAGCTGCTGTGACAGCGCGCGTTTTCTGCGTGGGTCCGTGGCGGCGCTTCTCCACGATCACTCAGGTCCTCGGGTCCCTTCCCTCGTGTGCCTTTGCCATTTTCTCATCCAGGGCCACGAGTCCTCCACAGGGTTCTTTGCAGCCCCCAGCAGGGGAAGGGAGACACAGTGGGCTCCACTGGCCCACCCGGGATCGCAGGCCTCGCGTGCAGGATGTGCCTGAGCCCTGGTTTTAGCGGTCCCCAACTAGCCCACCCCTGCCCACGTGCGGCACTGCCGGTGGAGAAGGCAGGTTTTCCGATTTCTTCCCGGAACTCTTCCTCCCGGAGTGCGGGATGGGATAGGCGGGGAGTCCCGCGACTTTCCCCAGGGGCTACTTCTGGACGCGCAGGGCACCCACCCACGGAGGGCGCAGCCAGGCTTACGAGCATGTGCTGGTGGTGGCCTGGTCACACACCAAACTCCTCCGGCTTTGATCCGTTGTCCCTAAAATGAAGACGAATAGGAGACTGTCTGCGTCACAAGCCCTGGATGAAGGTTGGCTTTCGGTACTGTTACTACAGGCCACGCGTCCCTGCCCCTCCAGGAACAACCTGGGAAGCGCCCCAGGCCCAGGAAAGAGCTCGGAGACCCCTCCCTGGGGTCCCCTCCCAGTCCTAACAATCTTGCTCCTCTCCCACGGCCNCCTGCGTCATGTCCCCACCTGGGCCCTGGCCCTGAGGGTGGGCTTGTCCCCACACCTGCTCGCGTGTTAGTCTCTTTGTTGCCCTCCGGTGATCGGCGTCGCTGAGTGTATTAGTCTGTTTTTGTTGCTTATAACAAAATACGCCGAACTGGGTGATCTATAAAGAAAATGAGAGTTATTTTTTATTTATTTATTTTTTTTAAAGATGACCGGTAAGGGGATCTTAACCCTTGACTTGGTGTTTTCAGCACCACGCTCAGCCAGTGAGCTAACCGGCCATCTCTATATGGGATCTGAACCCGTGTCCTTGGTGTTATCAGCACCGCACTCTCCTGAGTGAGCCACGGGCTGGCCCCAAAATGAAAGTTATTGCTGACAGTTTCTGAGACTGGAAAATCCAAAGTCCATCTGGTGGTGGCGACAGTGACCCAGGGGTCTCACACTGCAAGATGGTGGAAGCAGAGAGGGAGAGAAAGACTCGTCTCGTTTAAAGCCCTCAGAACCGCATCCCCGACCACCATTATTAATCCATTCACTATGGAATGTTCCTACAATCCAATCACCTCTTCAAGGCTCCACCTTTCAATTACCATAATAGGATCTTCCACCCTCTTAACAGTCACAGTGGGGCTAAGTTTCTAATATATAAAACTTGGGGGATACAGTTCAAGCTTCATTGAGTTTTCAGGTGACACAATTCAATCCACTACGCTAGGCTAGGGGGGTCCTCCCCCAGGCGGCTCAGGGAACCCTCCCACGGGGGGAGGGGGCTTACCCACCCCTCAACCTTCCTTTACTGGTTGTGACCACTCACGGGGCCAGCCCCACCCAGGGGCTTGAGTCCACACCAGGGACACAGTCCACACCATCAGCAGGTNCCTGCGTCATGTCCCCACCTGGGCCCTGGCCCTGAGGGTGGGCTTGTCCCCACACCTGCTCCCGTGTTAGTCTCTTTGTTGCCCTCCGGTGGTCGGCGTCGCTGAGTGTATTAGTCTGTTTTTGTTGCTTATAACAAAATACGCCGAACTGGGTGATCTATAAAGAAAATGAAAGTTATTTTTTATTTTTTATTTTTTTAAAAGATGACTGGTAAGGGGATCTTAACCCTTGACTTGGTGTTGTCAGCACCACGCTCAGCCAGTGAGCGAACCGGCCGTCCCTATATGGGATCTGAACCCGTGTCCTTGGTGTTATCAGCACCGCACTCTCCCGAGTGAGCCACAGGCTGGCCCGAAAATGAAAGTTATTGCTGACAGTTTCTGAGACTGGAAAGTCCAAAGTCCATCTGGTGGTGGCGACAGTGACCCAGGGGTCTCACACTGCAAGATGGTGGAAGCAGAGAGGGAGAGAAAGACTCGTCTCGTTTAAAGCCCTCAGAACCGCATCCCTGACCACCATTATTAATCCATTCACTATGGAATGTTCCTACAATCCAATCACCTCTTCAAAGCTCCACCTTTCAATTACCATAATAGGATCTTCCACCCTCTTAACAGTCACAGTGGGGCTAAGTTTCTAATATATAAAACCTGGGGGACACAGTTCAATGAGTTTTCAGGGGACACAATTCAATCCACTACGCTAGGCTAGGGGGGTCCTCCCCCAGGCGGCTCAGGGAACCCTCCCACGGGGGGAGGGGGCTTACCCACCCCACAACCTTCCTTTACTGGTTGTGACCACTCACGAGGCCAGCCCCACCCAGGGGCTTGAGTCCACACCAGGGACACAGTCCACACCATCAGCAGGTACTAAGAAGCAGCCTCGGGTCAGGCACTGGGGTACGGTGAAGGCTCGCGTGTGACCACATGACAAGAGGGCCACAGAGGTGTGTGCGGCAGGTGGCATCTGGCCAGAAAAGGAAACAAAGCACTAGTGTCTGTACGCAGGAGGCAAGCCCCAGGTGATGGTTACCTGTCACCTGGAATGGGGTTTCTGTTGATAGGGAAGGATTGCAGGCTCAGCTGGGCAGGTGCAGCAAGGACCACTGGCCCAAAGAGGCCTCACACCCACATGTAGCATGGGCAATTGGATTTCAGTGCCAGCTCCCGATACATGCACACACACACACAACAAATGCACACACATAAGAGATATTTTGGGGTCCACTGGGAAATTTGAATAGGGGCTGGATGTTAGATGTATTAGCAAATTATAGCTAATTCTTAGGTATGATGATGGGATTGTAGTTAAATAGAAGAATCTCCTAACTTTTTTGGAGATTTTTTGTTTGTTTGTTTTGTGGCTGGTGGGTACAGGGATCAAACACTGGACCTTGGTGTTGTCAGCACCACGCTCTAACCAACTAATCCAAATGGTCAGCCCTTTTTTGGAAATTCTTGATGCCTGCAATTTTCTTACCTTCATATGACTTTAAACACACACACATGCATGACAGAAAGGTAAAGCAAATGTAACAAGAAGTTAATATTTTCTTTTTCTTTTTCTTTTTTTTTTTTGTCTTTTTTCGTGACTGGTAAGGGGATCACAACCCTTGGTGTGGTGTCGCCCACACCGCGCTCAGCCAGCGAGCGCATGCACCAGCCATTCCCATATAGGATCCGAACCCGCGGTGGGAGCGTTGCCGCGCTCCCAGCGCCGCACTCTCCCGAGCGCACCTCGGGGCCGGTCCGATATTTTCTAATTTTAGTGGTGTGAATACAGTGTTTACTGCACTATTCTTTCCACTTTTTTGTGCATCTAGAATGACCAGAACAAAAAGTTGGGCGAGGGCCTCATATTCGATCAGGAATTCTACTGGACGTGAATTTATCTAAAGGAGGTAATGAGGGTGTGAGAAAAGCCTCCGTCACAGAGACACCCAGTGCCGAGCGTAGTAGAACAGTGTGAAGCTGGAAACAACCTGAGACAAGTCTCAGCTGGGCTCTTGTGTCCCCCACACCCCGCCCTGTCCCTCTCTCTGTGTCTGTCTCTCTCCCTGTCTTGTTTGCCCCCGTTGCTCTCACCTGATGTGGCCCATTTTATTCTTACTTGTTTGTTGTTTATGTCGCTGAGGTCACGCCCATGCCCAGTGCCGCATCCCGGCGCCTCGCACAGGGCCTGTGCTGTGGGAAGTGCCCAGAACAACAACTGGGTGTTCTGTGAATAGGTTGAAACTACATCCTCCATGTGGCCACTGAGATTACACCTGTGAAGCCATTTAGTGACGTAGGAAAATACGCCACGTGAAAAAACAAGTCATAAAGTGTATATCCACTAGGTCGTAAATAAATACCACAATCTGGAAGGATTCATCTGGAAGTGTTACTTGTGGGAGTCTCAGCGGTGAGGCCAAAGCGGCTTTTTATTTCTATCTTTTTGCCCATCTGTATTTTCTACCATGAACATGTATTGCTTTTGTAATAAAATTTTTTTTTAAAGTCAACTTTACTAATAATTTTTTTTTTGACTGGTAAGGGGATTGCAACCCTTGGTTCGGTGTTGTCAGCACCGCGCTCAGCCAGTGAGCGCACCGGCCATCCCTATTATATAGGATCCGAACCAGCGGCCTCAGCGCTACCAGCACCGCACGCTCCCGAGTGAGTCATGGGGCCGGCCCTTTACTAATAATTTTTTAAAAACCCAGAGCTCGGTTCTAGCTCTATCACCTACTAATAGGAGTTTTGGGGGGAGCCAGTCTCTCAGACTCCATTTTCTCACCTGGAAGATGGGGATAACTGGAGACTTGTGGTTTGTACCTCTGCACACAAGGGCTTGGAAGTCCCCACTCCGTCCTAACAAGTAAAAAGCTGAAAGGATGGAAAAATCAACAACTTTTCTTGAATTCATGAGAGATGTGAAGCACAGGGCAGCCCCCAAGATTGGAGACACAGACAGACGCAGGGAGTCACAGCTTACTGGGGCAGAGACTCACAAGTGCAATGTGAAAGCAGGGAGATGGAAATCTTAAGGAAGAACAAAAATGAAATGCCAGAGATTTAAAAAAAAAAAAAAAAAAGACTGTAACAGAAATGAAGAATGCCTTTGACGGACTCATTAGGAGACTGGACATGACTGAGGAAAAAATTTCTGAGCTCGAGGGTCTATCAATAGAAACTCCAAAATTGAAAAGCAAAGAGGAAAACGACTGGAAAAAACAAAACAGGAAATCCAAGGACTGTGAGACAGCTGTGAAAGGTGTAACGTACATGTAATGGGAAAATCAGAAGGAGAAGACAGAAAGGAAAGAAGAAATATTTGAAGCAATAATGACGGAGGCTTCCCCCAAATCAATGTCAGACACCAAACCACATGACACCAAGCAGAATAAATGCCAAAAATCTACACATAGGCATATCACATTCAAACTGCAGAAAATCAAACATATAGAAAAAATCCTCAAAGAAGCTAGAGGGAAAAAATACCTCACCTACAGAGGAATAAAGAATTACACATGACTTCTCAGAAACCAGGCAAGCAAGAAGAGGATGGATTGAAGTATTTATTTATTTATTTATTTATTTATTTTTGTCTTTTTGTCTTTTTCCGTGTCCGGCAACNGTGAATTTATCTAAAGGAGGTAATGAGGGTGTGAGAAAAGCCTCCGTCACAGAGACACCCAATGCCGAGCTTAGTAGAACAGTGTGAAGCTGTAAACAACCTGAGACAAGTCTCAGCTGGGCTCTTGTGTCCCGCACACCCCGCCCTGTCCCTCTCTCTGTGTCTGTCTCTCTCCCTGTCTTATTTGTCCCCGTTGCTCTCACCTGATGTGGCCCATTTTATTCTTACTTGTTTGTTGTTTATGTCGCT